>NC_048595.1:55242644-55390144 GCF_003668045.3 Cricetulus griseus | reverse complement strand
TAATGTCCAGGTTAACACCATGTGTGAGATATGTCACATGCTGGAGACTGTGCACTGAAAAAGGTGGAGAATCACTTCTGAGTATTCTAATTTTGACACTTGTCCTGGGAGAGTGTGAAAAAACTTCTTTTTATCTCAGACAGGCCATCAAATACAGACCACAAATCCTCTCAATCCTTGCTTAGTAAACCAGTAAGTTCATTGGAATTTCCAGGAAGGAGCACCAACACCAGAGTTATGCTTGATTCAAAAAGCAGTTACTTTACTGAAAAGCCACCTCAAAGTGGCTGGTGATTCAGGAAATTTGCATCCCTGAAGATCCCTACACAGATTTCAGTCATGTGACCAGGCCAGAGAGTCTCCTCTCCTTAGCAGGTATTATTATTCATATAGCTTGAGAAATGAACCCTGTAACTGTCTGAACTCCCTGAGCCTGGAAAGCCACACGAGCATCTCTCTTCTCCCTGAAAGAGCATACTTCAGCTCAGAGAGCCTGGCTACACATCTCCTCCACACATGTAATCTCAATTGAATTTAGGTTAATGTCCCTTAAATTTAGGGACAAGCTGGACCTGAGTGATGGGGAATGTCCTTCTGTGTCTATGTTTCTCTTATTGGTTTATGAATAAAATACTGATTGGCAAATAGGGAATTACTCTCTTCTCTACAGAGTCGCTGAACAGATGCGATATAGACCCCAGCAGAGTAAGAGTCCCAGACCCTTTCTCCCATAAGATAAGACCACGTTGAAATACTTAGATTTATAGAAATGGGTTAATAATTAAGTCAGAGCTAGCCAATAAGAAACCATAGCCAACAGCCAATAGCCTAATAACTAATAGCATCTCCATGTTTCTTTGGGGCAAAGAAGGGCAGCAGGTCCTAGCCAGGCCAGAAAAGGCTCACATAACACCTGAGCAGATGTCTCAATGGGTAAAGCATTCACTGCACAAGTGTTCACACCTCATGTCAGATGACTTTCATCTGCTAATTCTAGTATTCTGATGGACAGATTGGTATGGCTAAAAGAGAATCTTTAGAAGAGTTCAGGATAACTAGCCTAACAAATTCAGCAACAAAACAAAACAAAAACACGAAAGACCCTGTCTCCAACCAGTTGGGAAGTAAGACTAACACCCATGATTGTCCTCTAACCTCTAAACATGTGCAGCCACATTTTCACACATGAATGCACACACATACAGACACATGCTGAAAACAAGATTTAAAAATCAGGGTCATGCTAAATGGTTTCATATTCCTGTAATCCCATAATTTGGAGGATAACATAGGAAGACAACTTGAATTCATGTGTTACAGATGGGCCTGGGCAACAGCCAGATAGTAGACACACAGACACATTGCTCATATGTGTCATAGTCATGCATCAGAAATATAAATTGAAAAGCCATTCCACATCTGGGTGTTGGTGGCACACACCTTTAATCCCAGCACTCGGGAGGCAGAAGCAGGTGGATCTCTGTGAGTTCGAGGCCAGCCTGGTCTCCAGAGTGCCAGGATAGGCTCCAAAGCTACACAGAGAAACCCTTTCTCAAAAAATCAAAAACAAAGGAAGAAAAAAAAAAGAAAGAAAGAAAAAAGAAAGAAAAGCCATCCCACGCTGTAAGATAATGAAAACAATTGAATACCTAAGGCAACCAGAGGTCTGATGTCAAATCCTGGACCAGAAAAATGATAAAATCAGGAAGATATGAAACATTCTAATAATATAATGCCGATTAGGTAAAGATACTGTATCATTTTTGTGATTTACATAGCTATATTTATGCAAAGCCTTTTCAATGGTGAAAACTACATAATAAGTATCCAACCTTTATGTATTACTGCAATATTTTAATACCTTGAACTATTCTAAAATAAGTGATGAAAATTATAAGTATTGGAAACGCGGCAGCAAGAATAGCATGACAAAAAAACATTTGTATTAAATGTATTAAATGATATTTTTCCACCAGCAATCACACATCATCCAATCATGAGCTCTATTATCTTCACTTGGCAAAATCCTTGCTTACTTCTTATTTTACTTAATCCTATAATCATTTTCCTGACACATTTACTAACACAGAAACAGGAAAAAAGACACACACACACACACACACACACACACACACACACACACACACACACACACACATTTCCTTTGGAATAAGTTTTCCTTTCAGACTTTTAAAGTACAGTATTCCACAGTGAATATCAAGATGGGACTAGGAACAAACAGCATTGTGAACTATGTGCAGTTTGAGCCTAGCTACATAAAAACTGACTGGTTCAATATGTTCTATATGTGTTGCCAAGATTTGGCACAGGAGGTAGAAGTTAGAAAGAGTAACTCAAAAGACAGTCCAGCTCTACTTAAGACCCAGGGAGATAATCTGATGGAGATAATCTGATCAGGGCTTTGCCTAACATCAGGATAATGGACAATGCACCAACTTTAGCTCACTATGTCTAAAGTTTCTGGTGTTTGGTTTTGTGCTTTTGAGACAGAATCTCACTATTGATTGGTGTTGAAAAGTGTAACAGTTTTCTTGTCTCGGGCTCCCAAGTTCTGGGATCACATGCACAAACTACCAAGCTAAGCCCATTTAACATAATACTTATCCGGAGGTGCTGGCCATCTTCCAGGATGTTCAAACACAACAGTCCTGAGCCAGATACTATATCCTCAGCTATAATTTTTTATTATTGTCAGTGCCACTATTTTGTAGAATGGTACTTTTAAGGAATGTGAAACAGTGTTCACTAAAGGGAGAAGGAAAGAGCTTTGATTTATAAACATACCTAAAGAAATAGATGAAGTAGCCATGTAATTTTCTCTTTCAACAAGGAAAACAATTAAAATTTAAATCATCACCTTTGCTTTCCTAGTCTTAAATAAATTCAGTTATAATTCTTGTGAATTATATCTGACTGCATTAGCTAAAGTTGATTCTTAATTTTAGGAAAACTTAATTAGTTTTTCCTTTATTATGCAAAACTTAAAAGTTTTCTCTTCCAATTGTATTGTATAGCTTAAGAGGAAGGAACCAGTGGATATCATTTTACAAATTGATTTGTTTGTATCAAATACTTTATATCCTTAATACAGATATGCATATACAAAAACATAATACAAATAAATTGTATAATTAATAGTTTCCTGTTTCTCAGAATCTGTAAAAAAAGAAACATTCTTGGAAAGATTATACTGAGAAATTCATGTTCAGGAACATGACATTGACAAACTCTCCTTCAAGCATAACTAACAGTGGCAGAAAACAGACTTGTGTGCTTATAACGGTGCTGAAAAAATTAACTTTACGCTTAAGTATCAATAAGAGATCAAGTCACAACAAAATTTTAAAATACACAAGTTTATGGCTCAGATAGTTGTCACCATACAAAAACCTGACACTGATAACCGGTAGCAGAAACGAAAGTGGGGAGAGTTGAGGAAAGCTTTCAGATGAGTAGGTTTTGTGTAGATACAGAGCAGAATTGCATATAGAGTGCTTCACACACAGTAGGTGTTTATTAAATGCTTGTTAATTAACCAACTAACCTAAACTATATAGCCCTCGGAGGAAGCATGACCAGGCTCAGTCTGGAGAGGAGTCACTAGAGAACCTCCTATCTGGCAGGGATGCATGGAGGAACTCTTGCAGAAATGTCATTAGAGCCACTTTCAAGAGGCTGTAGGAGGCGCTTTTCCAGCAACCTGCAGTGAGATCACTCAGGATGTTATGCTTGTCCTGAAATTCTTCCTTCAGAGATAAAAATCTGGCAGGCATGAAAGAGAGCTTGAGAGTGTGATCTGTGATCTACATCTCTCTCAAGGGCATATACTAGTATATCGCTCTTAAGGAAGAATTAGCCATTAAGGTATGTCCATATCATCATTCCTTACACCAGCTTCTACTCAGCCCAACCACTCACTTATCAGAAAAAATGAATTATGACTGGTATAAGAACAGGTAGAAGTACTTATTCTGGGTTATCTGGAATATCATTAACTCTTTCTTCATTATAAGTTTTGTATCGTACCCATCTTTATATCTCAATGCCCAGTTTATACTCATTTATAAATATCTTTACTTTATCTAGGATGTACTTCAAATAATAGTTCCAGAAAAATTAGACAATATCACCACACCATGAAGAAGTCATTTGAAATGAGCTCTGAGAATTCTGGCTACACAACAGACTAAAGGTACACTGAGGTGAGCTTCTATTTCTGAAATCAGTAAGTCAACTACAACAAAGTGCTGGGTAATAGTATATTAGCCTCCATTCCTATATTATAAAGCAAACATTTCATTGTTAGTCATGGTTTCATAGGTTCCAATCCAGTCAGTTGACCTTGCTGCTTTGGGCCACGAACAAAAAGGAAGAACAACAGGTTAGGGTCCCATGAAACAGTTTGAGAACCTGTCTCTAGCAATGGAAGACCCTACCTCTACCTCTGTACTCAATCTCTTAAAAACTTTATCTTCTCCCAGTAGCATCATAGGCATGGGGATCAAATATTTACACCAAGAAACCAGAGTATATTCTACATGCAAGCTATAAGTGCGATGGAAGATTGAAAGTAGTAGATTGAGGTTAGGATTCTTCTAATGATTTTTATACACTAAAACGAATAAGAAACACAAAGCAGCTTTATATGGTCTTGACTGTTAGAAACTTGGCCCTTTTCATGGTGTGTTTCCCATGATCTCAGCTCCCTGCTGTCAATTATAGTCCAAAAGTATTAAGTAAAAAATTCCATGAATAAATAATGTATTTTAATAACTGATTAGAGAATAAAGTCTGCATTATTACTATTAGCAATCACTTACATTGTCTAGTGTATGTTTCACTTTATTAAATATAGATCTGCATATGAAAAATAATACATACATGTAGTGTAGCAGAATACATGTGGAAGAATATGTGTATGCAAATCATAGCAATATTATATAAAAGTTGTTCAAAGATATATCAATAAAAATTTGAAGTTATTAGAGAGAAATAAATATATTTTAAAGTTATCAAGAATTTTCCCCCATATTGCACAGTGCTCAGGCTTATAATATTAATTGTGAAACTGTCCTGGATTCTATAGGTTTTGAGTGAATAGTAGAGAAGGCCATTCTAGCAGCAGATTCATAAAATTACTCTTTAGACATCAAGGTTAGAGTTCTAATTGCATAATTATGCCATGCATTGGTATTTAGAATAGGATTCTCTTTCTTAAAAAATGCACTATTTAATAAAAGTAGGAAAGCAGACTACATAAAAAGTCAACATTTTTACCAAATGCCAAAATAGCAATGAAATGATCTGTTTAGTTTAGGAGTGATTGGGAATTTTCATAAAAGATACTTTGTTATTTACCTTGCTGTGCCAAATAATTTTGAGTCTCTTATACAGACAAATGAGATGATAATATTTTCAGATATTTAGCACCAATTTTTAAAAATGAAAACTTTAAAAAGTCCAGGTATTTTCTTGAAGCTTGAATACATACTCATCAAAATCATAGAAGAAAACTTTCCCAAACTAAAGAAAGACATGCAAATGAAAGTATAAGAAGCCTACAGAATGCCAAATAGAAAGTCCCCTCATCACATAATAATTAAAATACCAAACGTACAGAATAAAGAAAAAAATATCAAGAGCAGCAAGGGAAAAAGACCAAGTAACATATAAAGGCAAACCTATCAGAATTACACCAGACTTCTCCATGGAAATTCTGAAAGCCAGAAGGACTTGGATAGATATTCTACCAACTCTGAGAGAACATGGATGCCAGCCCAGACTCCTATACCCAGTAAAGCTTTCAATCACTATAAATGGAGAAAACAAGATGTTCCATGACAAAACCAGATTTAAACAATATGTAACCACTAATCCAGCCCTACAGAAAGTACTGGAAGGAAAACTCCAACCTAAGGAAATTAACTACACTCTCATAAACATAGGCAATAGATAATCCCACTCTACAAAAACAAAAAATAAAAGGCAGGGTAAAACCAAATACAATACCAGTCCCAATAACAAACCAAATGTGTGTGTCAGGGGAAGAATACACGATAACAAGAATGGAGATATCATAATAGAGGGAGACATTTTTGGTTTACAGAGAAATCAGGCACTAAGGAAATGTCTGGAGATCTACAAAGATGACACCAGCTAACTATCTTAGCAAGGGGGGAGAGGCTACCTTAAATGCCTTCCCATGATTATGAGATTGATGACTGACTTATATGCCTTCATCCAGCAGCTGGTGGAAGTAGAAGCAGACACCCATAACTAATCCCGGAATTGAACTGGAACCCAGATGCAGAAAAGGACCAGTGAAGAGCACAGAGGTCCAGACAAGGCTGGTGAAACCCACAGAAACAGCTGACCTGAACATTCGGGAACTCTTGCTCCCCAGTCTGATAGCTGGAATACCAGCATGGGACTGATCCAGACCCCAGGAACATGGGTTTCTGTGAGGAAACCTCAGAAATCTATGGGACCTCCTATAGAAGCCCAGTATTTATCCCTAGCATAGGTTTGGACTTTGGGAGCCCATTCCATATAGAGGAATACTTCCTGAGCCAAGACACACGGGGTTGGGCCTAGGCCCTATCCCAAAGGATACAATAGACTCTGATGACACCCTATGGAAGGCCTCACCATCCAGGGGGAGCAGAAAATATATGTGACAGATAAGATTTTAGTTGGGGGGGTAGGGTAGGATGGGTGGGAGAAGGGAACTGGGATTGTCATGTAAAACAATCCTGTTTCTAATTCAAATAAAAAAAGTTGGAAAAAAAGAACCCTGTATATTTATTTCTCCTAAATATGTAAAATTCTCCTTTTCTAATAACAACTAATTAATTATCACTGCATAGATATTTGACTTTTCATAACTGCAAAATGATATATACATCATTTAAAATTAATATGAGATGTCTATATAAGTATAATAAACATGTTAATTGTAAATGTAAGACAAACCTCAGACAATGAGCTTCAATGAAGATTGTGATATTTAGACATTTGTCAGACTCTCTTTTTCTGTTTTGACAGCCAAATGAGTGTTATATATAGAAGGACTCTCACTGAGAGAGCCTTTTTGCCTGGTTTCTTTTTCTCTGAATACAACTGTAAGTTATTTCAATGTGTGGGCTGCATCTATGGTACAGAGTTGGAAAACATTCAGGCATAAAATACCAAAACATTCAAATACTTGCAAATCAAATGCACTCATCCACAATAATTCATTCTTTATTTAAAACACACGTTCTATGTCTAGGACAGTTCAACATGTGTGATTAGCAAATGCCTTGAGATTTGACCTTCTAGAAAATGTTTATGTACCACTGCTTTTTGTTAGAAAAGATTTAATTGTGATCTGATGGCTTTCTCTTACCATCTTTTAGAGCCTTTGTTATGATTCTCTTCATCCCTGTTTGGTAGAAACTTTCAGTTTAAAAACCCAGCCACACAACTGCCTATATAAAACGAAATAGAGAATCCTAGAATGCCAGCTTTAATTTGATTAATATTCTAAGCATGGTTTCCACTATTCCCAGCTGGATATTATTTTTTGAGATCTTTGCAAATGACAAACGTGTGGATTTTAAATTGATGAAACAAAACAATATTGTTGATGATTCATCATTTGAGACAAACCCTGGCAATTTTTCCCTAAATAATTGTCAGGACATCAGCGCTAAACGAGGGAGTCGCTCTTATGTTCTTTTGAGGAGAGCTTCTTTGTATTGCTCTACCACAAGAAATATATGCCCAATAAAACCCTCCTCTCTCTTAGCCTTGGCTTACAACTGTGAGAAAATGATACAGGGAAAAAGGAAGGGGAGATGGATGGAGAGAGAAAGGGAGGGAGGAAGAAAAGGATGAAGGGAGGGTATGGAGGGATGGAAGGTGGGAAGGGGAGAAGGAGTGGGAAGAAAGTCTTTTCTGGTAAAGAGAAGTCTGGTTTGGGTGGAGACCTACAACTCCAGATGTATGGTTCTATCAGCTGGCTCACCTAAGCCTTGCTCAGGTAATAGGCAGAATAACTGATCCTTAAGATGTTGTCCATTTCCTTACATGCTTATAGCAGCCCACAGGGCAACTCTGCAGCTGTAGCCTGTATGTCTGCCCCTGGTGATAAAATTAATCAGAAAAGGGTAACTTTTCCTTTTCTACTTTCAGTGGTTTCTAAACATGTGCTCTCTATATGTGCTATAGAACTAGAACGATGAACTCTCAGGGTCCATCTTTAAGTCCTTACTAGTAACTTACCAGGTCTAATCCTTGGATGTCATAGGCTAGCAGTATTAAGTCTTATGACCTTGAAAGCCTAAATCTGGGAAAACAATTTTAACCACCTACTGTTTATCATCTGTTACTACTTACAATGATTTCCCCACAGCATTGCTTTCATTTCCCTTATTTAAGGGAAAGTGTAAAAAGCTTCACTCTGCTCTCCATGACAAATGTTCTCAATTCTGATGAGACACTCCCCAGGTTTCCCTCTAAGGAATGGTAGCAGCCAGTACTCTGTGTAGATGCTCACAGTTTCTGCAGGAAAAAGCCAAGATGGTTCTTGTGAGGAATTTTTTCTTATTCATGAAGGCATGTTTTATGACTTCTCTATGTAGAGCACTTCCTGCATGCAAACAGATTATAAGTACAAAAATGCAAATATATCACAAATACTGATTTTCTTTTTAAAGAATCCATTTGAAAATATTTGATTCTTATTCTCAATACCAAAAGCATGAAGAGTTTCTTGCTTTCATCTTTTTCCTTCATTTCACACAGAAGCAAAATGGCAAAACAGGCCCGTAGAGGGGCATGCCTATCACTTGTGATTCCTTTTATTTTTAGTCATTTTGAATGTATTATCATTATTGGGTAGGGTCTAGAATACAAGGGAATCAAAATCAGATTGACTGCCAAATGCAAGAGCAGTAACCTGACAAAAAGTTTTGCCACCTCTGAGAAAGCTAGCTCCAAACTTCTGCCTCCTTCAACACAACCACTTGCTTTGAGTAGGGCTGAAAGTGAGGTCTTCAGTGAAGGCAAAGATACATAAGGTTCCCCACCATGTGCTCTGGGCTCAGCTGTGTAAACTTAGCATGAAAGAATGTGGCCTCAGAGATTGTTCTTACCATGAAGTGAAGCCTCTGTGTTTTCTAATGTAGGCAATGCCAGCTTCTCTGTGGCAGGGCCCAGCTGGTGCTACACAAATAGCAGAGACAGCAACACATCCCTTCTGTCCAATGGTCAGCCCTCCAACTTTTCCCAGGTTCTAGGGAGAATCCTTACAGGTATTATCAAGTACAATGAGATGATTGTGAACTACAAGAGGCAGTCAGATCCCATTATAGTTGTGACTCACCATGTGTTTGCTGGGAATTGAACTCACAACCTCTGAAAAAAGTTACATGTTTTTAACCACTGGCCATCTCTCTAGCTCCTGAGACCCTGCTTCTTAAACTTTAGACAACAACTTCATACAGGGTCATGTAACTGAATGTATGGGTCATGAAAACTTTGGCAACATAAAAGGTTTCTGAAGCACAAAACAAAATTAAATGAAACCTGTTATGAATCTGACTTCTATCTCCCAAAACTATCATTGCATGACTTTCTTATAGCCTAGGTTGTGAACACACTGTGAATACACTGTGTGTGCCCTCAGGCTATGCAAAGCCAATTAACACTGCCTGAAACAGCTCAGTTCAGATTCAAGGCTGGGGTGTTATGAATTTTGATGTATCTACTATGTTTGTTGTTCTTATAGAAACATAATGAGTTAACTACAAAATACAAAGATAATATTTTCTTACTATCATTCATTGGAAAGTATCAAATTACAATATCTTTGGATTGTATTTTGTTAGAATGTTTTATCTCAAAATTTGCCATTTTAATTGCTGACTTTGTTTTCATAAAAACATTTTAAAAGTAATTTGAATAGAGATTAATAAAGAATTTCCAATATTTTTTGAAACGGTCCTAAACAATATGTCATTTATGCAAAATGTCATTTTTTTTAGCAATGATAATTATAAAATCGAAGTCTGGGTCTGCTCTGATAAACATTTTAGATGACCTATGACCTACAGTATCAAATATTCATCCAGGATTTAATTTTTTATTTAAAAGTAAATAATCCTGCCCATCCCATTGGTATGAAAATTTTTTGACCTTTAAGACCAAAGGACTGTTTTCTGATAAATTTCTTTATAATTTACTATGAGTGAATGTTTGTTTTATATGGCTTATTTCATACTCCTGTTTCTTGGGGTTGTATACAAATAAGTAAAAGAAATCATGACTAGGGCATATGTATAAAATGAAACAGTGCTTGTTTTAAACTGTATTCCAACAACAAAATTCATTTTCATGATTTTTTTCTGTTATTCTTATCCTGAACAGTTTTCACTCCCTCTACTCTTCCCAGTCTTCCCCCATCCTCCCTATCCTCCAGATCCACTCCTCTTCCATTTACCTTATTGAAAAAAAGCAGGCTTTCCAGGGATTTTAACCAAACATGGCATAGCAAGTTTCCATAAGACTCAAGATTGGGTGAGACAACCCATTAGGAGGAAAAGAGACCCAAGAGCAGGCAAAACATAATGTACATGTAGAGGACCTAGCTAAGATCAATACAGGCTCCATGATTGTTGCTTCTGTCTCTGTTATCCCGTATGAGCACTGCTTAGTTGATTCTGTAGACTAATTACATTAACAACAAATGTTACAATGCTCCATTATAATACAATGATTAATTTTGGTTAGAGTTTAATCATACATGTAGATTTTTGGTTTCCTTTTTTGTTTAATTTTGGTTTTTGTTCTGTTTTGTTTCTCTGAGATAGGGTTTTCCTGTGCAGCTCTGGCTGTCCTGTATACCAGGTTGGACTTGAAATCACAGAGATCCACCTGTCTCTCCCTGAGTGCTGGGATTAAAGGTGTTCACCAACCACTACCTGCAATCCTACAGTTTTTACTTACTATTAGAAAATATAAAAAGACTGAAATACATTGGCAGTTTTCATTTTCTTGTGGAAACTGGGAGAGAGATTGAGACCTCATGAAAGTCTGATGCTATGGAAACTCTACAAATACAAAGGACTGTCTTAACTTAGTCCTGGATGCAGTCTTTATAAAAGTAAAAATAATAACAGACATGGCCAGTTTTGTACACAAATTCCTAGTTGCCAACTACAGTCTTACTATCTTTACAGTTCTCTGCTATAATGAGAATAGAAGCCAACTGTGAACTATCTACCATTCTCACTGTTTTTTCTCCCTTTAAAGATTAGTTGCCCATATTCCAAAAGCTTCCAGATGTGTAACTCACCATTGTTTATTGGAAAACCACTAGCCAAGACAGTAAGTGGTCCATGCATATTCTTAGATTTATTCTACTTAACGGTCTTTGAGGTTGTACCAATTCTCACTCTCTCTCTCTTTTCTTTTTAATAGAAAGAAAATTATTTTACATGTCAATCCAAGGTCCCTCTCCCTCCCCTCCTCCCGTGCCCACCCCCCAACTAACAACCTACCTATCTGATACCCTTTCTGCTCCCCAGGGGGTGAGGCCTTCCATAGGGACCTTCAAAGTCTGTCATATTCTTTGGGATAGGGCCTACTATCCCAAAAAGGCCAACCCCCTTTTGTCTAGGCTCAGGGAGTATCCTTCCATGTGGGATGAGCTCCCAAAGTCCATCCCTATGCTAGGGATAAGTACTGATCCACTACAAGAGGTCCCATAGATTTCCAAGGTCTCCTCACTGACACCCACGTTCAGGGTTCTGAATCAGTCCCATACTGATTTCTCAGCTATCACTCTGGGAACCAAGAGCTCTCCCTTGTTCAGTTCAGCTGTTTCTGTGGGTTTCACCAGCCTGGTGTGGACCCCTTTGTTCATCAGTCCTCCTTCTCTGCAACTGGATTTTAGTTTAGTTCAAGGTTTAGCTGTAGGTGTCTGCTTCTGCTTCCACCAGCTGCTGCCAGTCTGCAGTCCATGTTGCCTGAGAGGCTGGTAAACAAGGAGGACCCTAAGAGAGACATACATGGTCCCCCGGAGAAGGGGAAAGGGACAAGATCTCCTGACCAATTCTCTTAATATCCACCGTTTCTTTGATGCTTACCGTGTCTCATGAAATATTCTATTGTGTCTACATATCATCAAGGAATGTGGGGGTCTTTCTTTGGGTTCTTTTTCATAAGAATTTTCAAAAGAAGTTATTGAGAAGCTCAAGAACAATTTTAGCAAGAGTTTGAGAGAAAGAAATACAGAAGCATGCTATAAACCTTGTTGGACACTGGAATCAGGAATATGAAAAAGAGGAAGCTAAGCTTTGGGTTAGGTGGGCCCATTCAGTAGTGGAGGGTGGCAAGCAGCCACATAGAGTCGGTATCTGGTAGAAGCTGAGTTGTGGCTTCAGAGAAAGAGTAAGAAAGCCCTAAGTGACAAACAAAACAAGCATAATCTTTGGTTCATATCAGAAAGAAAGAGAAAAAGATGAAAAGAACAGGGGATTTACACCTTTTTGCACTAGAATCCCATGTTTTTCTGAGTTAAAAGTCAGAGAGGCATGCAAACTAAGCAGATCTTCATCAGGTGACTCCTAGCCATGTCACTGAGGGTGAAGCTCTGGAAAGGCAAAGTATGTTATCTCATTAAGTTGGAATTATGCCTTCAACCTCTTTAGGTAATTAGTCTTCTTGAGGCCTTATAGCTTGGCCAGGTGTCTGGCAAGCCCAAATGGACTAAATTTTAAAAGAAGGGACACCAATATTAAATGTTCCAATCTTTAAGTCATATCAGAATGTCACATGTCCGCCCAAGACCAGAGGTATTCTGTTTTGTTTTCAACCAAGCCTTGAGAAGCAAGACTGATATTACCTTTCAATGTTAAAAGCAAAACTGGAGGTAGGAGCCAGTGCTTTAATATCTTCCAAGGCTGTTATAACATTCCTACACTAAATTGTTTAAAATTCAACCAAGTTATGTGGTGAGTACTCATTTTCATCTTCCTCACTTTTCAATTCAGGAAAACCTGGCCCAAAGGTTACATAGCCTATTGAAGTTCATTGATATGCAATGGAAAAACGTCACTAGCTGACTTGTTCTAAAGAACATTTGCCATTATGCTACACTGATTCCATTATTAACATCATTTGCTTCTTGAAAAGTGAGAAAATTCAAGATAATATTAAAGAATATTATAAGATCAAAGAGATTATTAATACAGGAGCTTTATTTTATGCTGATTGCTATACCTATTTGCTTATAATTTCATTTTGCTAGTAGGAGTGTAGAGAATCTCAGGGCAACCAATCATTTGCTTCCTTAGGCCTTGACTGTCACTATAGAAGAGAATAGTTGTTACCATCTCTTGTATGCATACACTAAACTCAATGTGTATGGGATTATTGTTCTTGTCTGTAAAGGTGTTTCACTTTGTTTTTCTGCCCATCATCATCTATTTTCCTTTGATTGTAAATAAAAGTAGCACTCAGAACTGTGCACCAATGCTATATGCAAATGATGACTTCATTTAAAAGTAGTAAAGAAAGGGGATTGCAGTATAGGACTTATTCAAAGTAGAACAGGAATGTGAGGCTACCTTGCAATCATTTTCCTTGGCCCAGATCAATTCCAGCATTTCTGTCTTTAGCTTTTCTTCTGTGCTACTTTGCCCAATTTATCTTCCCCATGCCTCCTCAGCATCTCCAGAATTAACTGATCCTACAATTAGCAGGCACTACTATCTGTGGCTACAGTCAATTTTTTTCAGACAATCTTGAATTATGTAGTGTTTTCCTAGACACAATTGCATCTTTAAAGTGACCTAAGGACTCTGACAGAGAAGGTAGCAAATCAATTGAAATCATGTCAGAGGACAGGAAACACAGACAACTGAATGTAGAGTTTTGACTAGGTGTAAAGTTACTTTATTGCTTCTCTCCTTGTCACTTTGACCAAATCGCAAAATGCCATTAAAGGGGAGAAGGATTTAGTTTTGGCTTACAGTTTGGGTCTGAAGTCCATCAGGGTGTGGAAAGCGGGTTGGCAGCAGTGATTTCCAGCTGCCAGGGTCAGAGCTTGTTCACATCCAGGTGGGTCAGAAAGCAAAGAAAGAAGCCTGAAAGGGACTCAGCTGTCCCCCTTTCACAACTCAGCCCAGGACCCCAGCTCAAAGGATGAGTCCAACTCTATTCAGAGACCGTGTTCCACTTCAGTTAATTTCCCCCCAGCAAAGCTGTGACAGACACACCCTTAGGAGGGTGTTACTAATGACCCAATTATTTTTAACCAAATCATACTGATAGCAACAATAACCCATCAGTTATTTGCTCCTGTCATCAATCAGCTATTCACTAATGCAATGAGCATAGGGAGAACTCTAAGGTTTCAAAGAGGAAGTTTACTTCACAGAGCAGCTACCAACTCTTAGCACTAAGGAAAAGGTAGATTCCAGTTACTAAATGTCAGGAGCTTAGTGCAGGAGCCAGGAGGCCGGGATTCAGACCTCTGAACGACACAGTGCTGTAGGTTTCTTGCTGCTGTCTGTGAGCACAGAGGAAGGATCCTTCAGGGCTGAGGCTGCTTTCACAAGTGGGAGCTGTATCTGGTTCTGGCAGGTGTGACAGAGATATGTGGCATAAAATTGTTTTTGCTGATGCTGGATAAGCCAACAGGGTTCAAGGGCTGTGGCAGAAAACAAGAGGCCCTGCATCTATGACTCACAGGAACTGGCACCAAGCAGAAAGTCCACAGAAAACAGGAAGTGAGGAACAAGTCCTTTCTCTAGGCTTTAGGGAATCTACTGCTGCTTCCAACAAAACATAGCTGGTAGCTAAGCAGCAAAGCAGAAATGTGACACACATATCCCAGACTCAACATTTCAGTCAAGTGAAACACCAGGAAGGTTTAGAGGTTAACAACAAGAACTAAGTAACTGGAATAACGAATAAATTTTTGACTAAATTGGCAAAAAAATTAAAATACAGCACAATGCAATTAAAATATTTTGTTAATGTGAGATAGCTGGAGAGTGGTAGTGCTTAGGAATGAATTCAGGTGTATCATACCTTTTCAAAATTATAGTCCATTTCCTATGACCCAGACAGTTGGATCAACTTCTTCACAGTGTGTGTGTGTGTGTGTGTGTGTGTGTGTGTGTGTGTGTGTGAGAGAGAGAGAGAGAGAGAGAGAGAGAGAGAGAGAGAGAGAGGAGAGAGAGAGAGAATAATTTAAAGGTGCCAGGCTGCTTCAGAAATGTTTTTTGTAGATGAGGAGATATTAAATTAGCACAAATTGGAAGTTCAGGTGGTGAAGAAGAAGAAACTCAAACTATAACTCTTGGGTGGAGGAGGATCAGCTATGTTAATAGAATCAGATGTTTCTTCATTTATGAATGCACATTGATGAAATAATGATGGTGTATCTACGTAGATGATGGCATCTCAGAACAGTATACAAATCCTGTACTCATGCAGTTAATATTCTGAAAAGGCATAAAGAAAATGGGTCATATAAGTATGTTATAGAATATAGAAAAATTAATCAAGACAGGAATTAAGAAATAAAAAAATGGCTGGATATCTGTATAGTTTTGTCACAAATGTCCTCATGGAGGAAGTAGTATAGGAATAAGGACCTGAAGGAAGAAAAATGTTAAGGCATGTAAATAGAGCAACATAGATTATGTAGAGGTACTGTGAACTGAGACCCTAAAGTGGGGGAGGACAGGTGAACATTCAGTGCTGTAGGAGCATGAACAAGGAGAAGAATAACAAGAAGTAACACATACAGGACAATCTGTGTCCCAGAAGAGCCACATAAGAATATCAGCTACAGAGCTCTGTTCTTCCATCTCCTGATGACAATATGGGTGGAACAGCAGCAATGGAATGTGTGTCATACATTACACATGTCTCATCAATAGAAATTCTGAAGAGAAACCATTTTGTTCTCCAACTTTCTCTTTGTCTCTGTCTCTGTCTCTCTCTGTCTCCTTTCCCCCTCTCTCTCTAGCTTTGGTTTTTTATTTTTATTTATTTATTTTTTGAGACAGGGTTTCTCTGTGTAGCCCTAACTGTTCTGGAACTCTCTGTAGACCAGACTGGCCTCAAACTCACATACATCTGCCTGCCTCTGCTTCCCATAAAGGTGTGCATCAACACCACCTAGTTTAACTTTTTTTTCTCTTATCCAAGGTGAACAATCTGGTTCCAGAGTACAGATGACAAAAAATTCAAAATTCAGGGAATGTGAAATGAATACTATGTAATCAAGAAACTCCTCTCTGGGGTTATAAACAAATAAGGTTTTTAATTTGCTACTACAGTGTAACCTGCACTATTAAAAATGACAAATGCTCATTTTTAGTACACATGTGTAGTTTTTCTGTGTACTGGTTTTTGCTAAAACAAGAACACAGACAAGATAAATGTAACATGGTCCCTTGAACTTGTGCTGTCTGTGCCCTACTTTGGAAAGTGTGTTAGTCAGATGGTGGTTAGTGCTTTTAACCTGAAGCAGACAAACGGTGGGAGGAAGGAAAGGAGGAGGAAGAAGAGGAAGGCTCAAGTCACTTCACTGATTACTGTCTCTCTCATGTATTCCAGACAAGGAGAAAACTCAGAAATTCATTTAGAATTAATTTAGCCTTAAAGAAATGTGACATTATCTACTTGCTCCTCATAAAAGAGTGTCTGTCATATAGTACATTGTATCAATGGAAGCAATAAAAAAATACAAGAAGATAGAGGGCAATGGGGAAAGCACATTGTCTCTATCCATTTTGCTTTCTAGCCTCTCATCTTCCCATCACACAGGCAGATATCTGCCCATGGACCCTCAGTTCAGTCTTCCAATATCTGCTGTGAATCTTTGCATGAGTACCGGCCACCATGTTTTCTGTTGTCACACATAAGAGGATGGAGGAAATTAGGATATAAAACATCTTGAGGATAATTTTTAAGGTATCAAAATACCATGTAGAGCTACTCAAAAATTAGTGAAGTGTATTGTATTCTTACAAGCTGCTTTTAGTATTTTTATATATCTGTTTGTTTGTTGATTTGATAAGTTTTGCCCTTCTTACAATGCAGCACTGGCTGGCTTTTAATCACAGCCTTCCTGCCTCAGCCACCTGTGTTGGATTATAGGTGTGATATACCATGTCTGACCCAGCTGTCAGTGTTGTGGGAAATTAGTTAGAACTATTCTGTCTTCTTTTTCCCAATAATGTGATGCTGTTGTAGTTACAATTCTGTTGATGTGAAAATGCACCATGACCAAGGCTGGTTATAAAAGAAAGCATTTGATTGGGGTGCTTGCTCACAGTTTTGGAGGTTTAGACCATGACCATCATGAAACAGAGCATAGAAACAGGCAGGCATAGTGCTGGAGCAGTAGCAAGGTGTTTACATCCTGATTTGTAGGCTCGGAGCAGAAAAGGTCCCGTCCTGGCCTGTTGTAACCTCAAAGCCCCTCCCTAGAGACACAAGTGCTCAACAAGTCCACACCTCCTAATTTTTCCTAAGTGGTCCATCAGTTGGGATCAAGCATTAAAATATATGAACCAATTGGGGCCATTCTCATTCACAACCACACTTTCCTTAAGAATTAAGTGTTCACCTCTTTTATTCTGGTGTTCTTAATACCTAATATAATAAGTGAACACTGGCATATACTTCAGGGGGAGAAAAGCCAATTTCATTCTTAAGGAGACATATCTTTGAAAATGTATTTTAATTAAAGTTTATTTTATCACTTAGTGCATGAGGGATTTATCAGAAATATCTAGAAACTCACATTATATGGTTTATTTTCAATGTGTATGTCATTGATGATATGTTTATAATTGTGTCCATTTTCTTCATTTCTTGGATAGTCAGCTGTCAGGGTAAATAGATTGCTCCCGTAGTAGTCTCAACATTTTTAATCCTCTGATTTTCCTATCATTTAATATCAAAGGCCAATACATTCTGAAACCTGTAAACATTTCTTTTTACTAAATTTCTGTAAGATAAGCTGGAGTGGAGTGTAGAGAAAATAATGTCCAGCATGTTATGATTAATATGTGCAGGAGGTATCATGTGAAAATGACTGGAATGCTGTTAATACGACTTTAGGAGAACACACAGCCTCTAAATAGTAACATAAATTACATCCAGTGTTCAGATCGTTGTTGCTTGATGCTATTACCAGAGACAATATAAATTTTACACTCGAAGTCAGTTAGCTAGAGCCTTCAATAAAGATCAAGTTCTCTCACACTGTTCCTCCCACAACAAAACTAATTAGGACATTGCACCAGCGACAGCTAGAATCCCCTGGCTGTTATGTGATCTGCTGGGATTTAGCACTCTTTTGCCCCATTAGCTTTTTCTTACTCAAAAAGAAAAGCCTGGATTTGCTATTCTTTGACACTTTTATAGATGAAACATGAGTAGCATTACATATACGAAGTATACATACCCTTCCTGCAGTTGCAGCTTCACAGATTCTTACTGAATAATGAAGAATGGTGAACACTAAAGGAAGAGACAGAGAAGTTCCTATCTAAACATTAAAGTACTTCTTCCTTTAGACTATACTTCGAGGGGTAAATAACAAGGGAAGTGATTGTCTTGAAGGAGGCGAAGGATGAATATTACTCAATGTCCCTTTACTCTCCCCATTGTTATAGCAATTTCCAGATTTCTATAAGTGAGTGGCAGTTTCCAAACTTAACTGCAGCATCATCTTGTTGAGTCAGTGGCTTCATTTCCCTCACTGAGTTGTCGATATTGTAATTTTTTCTTTCTCTTCTTTTCTCTTCCCATAAGAAGATAGAGTTGTATCTCCTTCCATAAAGTGTAACTTAATATTCTACTAAACAGACTGAATGCTATAGATTTATGAATCAGATACCCAATTATACCAATAAAAAGGCTTTGAACATAATAATTAAATGAATGTAGAATTTAGAGATATGAATTAGCTTATACAAAGACAGTATACAAGCACAAATGAAGAATAGATTTGCTTAAATATTTTGACATTTATTCATTATCTAAATTCTCAGTGGAGAGGAAAAAGCAATATGGAACTGTCTTATTTCATTTTAATCTGAAAAAAGTGACAAATCTTTTACTAGACACAGAAAATAGTTTTTAGTCACCTGTTCTTACTGAGAAAGTATACCTGTCACTAACAATGATGCTTTTTTCCCCTACTGGTCAATGTCTTCAAATATATGCTTTTAAATTCCCACCTTTCTAAGAAATCTCATTACTTTTAATTAAAACTTTCACTATTAGACAAAATAATGATCTTAATATTGACAGTTTTATACATATATATCATTGTATGTTGCAAACATTCTCACTGCCATTGCTCACCCCAACCCTTTATCTCTCCTCTTTTCCTCTTTTACAAATGAGGGAAAACTGGATATTTGTCTCCATGTGTGTGGCTTATAGGCATTACCATTGTCTCTGTTTATATGCATATTCCTGCACATGATGTTATAATTTAATTTTTTATAACTGAACAAAATTCAATGGCATACATATAGATGTGTATCACATATCTTCATGTGTCTGTTGATGGTCATCTAAGTTGCACATCTATCCTGGCTACCATGCAAATGCATCAACCAGCATGAATGTGCAAGCATCTTTGTGGGATGTTGTCTTACATTCCTTTGAGTATATACCTTGAGGTAATATAGTTAAATCATGATAGACCTATATTCATTTTTTTTGAGGAACTGCCCTACTAATTTCCATAGTGGCTACACTAGCTTCCAGCATCACTACCAGTGTCTAAGTGTTTTTTCGTCCTTTTCCCTTTAACATTTGTTGTCATTTGTTTTCACACAAAGAATTTTCCCCCTATGGCTTTCAAAACAACATCCTCCTTTATAAGTTTGGACCAGTTTCTGAAGTTTTATTCTTGACACTCTTAAAAGGATGGAATATCACTAGAGCTTCTTTAACATTTTGGCTGGAATCACTTCCTCTTTTATATCACCTTCTCACCACACATTTCTATCAATAAATTTTGTCTTATTTTTCTGGTTGCATGCTTTTAGAATACCAGCTTTATCACACACTAATTGGGGAATATTTTTGCCCATCTAATTCAAATTCTGTGTTTATTTTGAAACAATGTCACATGAACTTGTCATTAAATAATTAGGAGACGACACATTACATGCCTTACTATCTATGCACAAACCAAATGACAGATACATCATGACCAATAATTGCCAGACCTTTAAACACTTGTGATTTGTCACTGATCATAATGTACATTGGTTACAATATGGTCTGAGGAAAGAACAAGCAGCAATACGAAGTACTTTATATACTTTCAGTTTGAACAACATGTTAATAGAAATCAGGCCATTATTTGCAGACTTTTGCTATTTAATCAAAGTGCAGCACCAGAAAGTGCATCTATAAAGCTGAGAAAAGTGAGAATTGTTTTTCTATTTAAAACACATAAGGCTTGTAATAGTACATACCAGTTTCCTCTTCATAATCATCTCAGGTGGAATATATACTTGCAAAATAGAAACAAATTTGAATACAGATACTGAGAAATTGCTGACTTATGGAAACAAATTATTATAATCATTTATACCATTTTTATCTTATAAAACACTAAGCCTAAACCTTGAGCCCAGAGGTTATTATTCAATCTGATCTACTTAGTGATCTCTGGAATTCTTGACTTTAATGGACAGAAGTTTATCTGCAGAATACTATCTTGAATTTAATATTTCCAAAATATTCTTTAAGATGATGGTTTGAAAATTTTCCAGTGTCAGGAATCATTAACAACTCACTCAGCATTTAGAAATGAAACATCTCTTTATTTTATGTGATATATCTTTGCTTCTCATTAAACATTAATTAATTTGAGTCTCAAAAATAATTCTGCAAAGTAAGCATTATGAACTACATAGTTGAACAGAGGCAGGGTTATTGTTCTCAGCTGACCAAACAGACAGCTTCAGTAGGTTCAGTACATATCCGAAGTAATCTGCTTGCAGAACCAGTCTTCAGGCCCTAAATATCTTTGGGGAGAAAACACACACTATCAATACCTACTCACTGAGGAGAAAAAGGCTATATTACTCTTTTGAGCCTTCCCAGGGTGGAGGATGAGGTTTTGCATTTTCTCATGTGTTTGAGGTCCTTGACATGGTTGACTCATGTCCAAAACATATATTTACCAAGGACTTCTTTCTCTTAGGATTCCTACACTCCCCACAAAGAATGATCTGTAATTACAGATAAGTACATAAAAGCTCAAGTTCATTCAGCAACTTCTCAGAGTTACACATTTGTGTCTTTAGCTTGAAGATTTGCCCTATTCTCTGAAGGGATGTCATTGCAATCTTCCCAGATTAGCTAACAAGTCTTTGGAATGAATGCAGATAGAGTAGTGTTTGGATTAAAACCAGTTCCCAGAGAATTATGGTTAAGCTCACAAAGTGTGGTTCATACCTGCACAATAGTACACAGAAATCTAAGAAGCAACTTAATTTTTCTTCCATTCTCACCTTTCCTCAATTCTACTAAATTACATATATGATGGGGGAGGGCCTTCTGTGTATATGTTTGTCTTATTGGTTGATAAATAAAATACTGTTGGCCAATAGAGAAGCAAGTTGGTGGCACTAGGAGTTGAGGAGGATTCCTGTGTCAGGACATGGTTTTATGAACTTCCATATAAAACCTTCACAAAACCTTAAAAAGGGATTTTAGAAGCCAAAGAACAGAGACAAACATGGTGTTTTGGTAGCAGCATTTTCTCCAGTGGTCTCTGTTTCGCTAGAGCAAAGTAGAGACTCCCTAGGCTCCTTAAAGGGAAGTTTCCTGACTCAGCATAAGCAGAAAAAAAAAAAAACACACACACAGAGCTGTTGATAATTCAATGGCATGTATGAGCAGCTGGCTCTCCAAGCCGACAGCCTGCTGCTTGATGGCAACATAGACCAAGGCAGTGAGCACAGCTCTCAGTTTTGGCAGTAATTGTACTCCCACCATCTTGGAAAGACAGTGGCTAAAACAGCATGGCTTTAATTTTAGCAGCGTTGTTTAGCAGATAAAAGACTGCATGGCCAGAAAAGCGTAAAGATTTACAATAAAGGCAGATTCAAATGAAGAAAAACCTCTAAAGGTTTACCGTGTGTTTAAAAATATACGTGGCTTGTGAGAGAAAAAGAAACAGGATAAAGTGTTTTAAAAAAGGAGGAAGAAAAAAGATAGAGAAGCTAGATGTGGTGGCACATTCCTTTAATCCCAGCACTTGGGAGGCAGATCTGTGTTTTCAAGGCCAGCCTGATATACAGAGTGAATTCAAGGGCAGCCAAAGTTACACAGAGAAACCCTGTCTGATAAAAGGGAAAAATAGAAGTAAAAGAAATAGACTAATGAAAAAGCCACAAAAAGATGGAAAATACACAGACAGTATGGATAGTATATGCTATATTGTTGTCTTTAAAGCCGAGGAAAGAGCTACAGTTGCTAAAAGGCATTTGATTATAAGTGCTGCTAAATTAGTCTAACTTAAATATTTTAAAAATGCTTTGACTTCAAAATTTAAGTCTAAGGACAGGTTACTTGGGAAAAGAGTTTTTGCTTGTGTTTCCACAGAAAATGGAAAGGTATGGATTCCTTCCAGACTAAAATGGTTTGATCAAGCAAGACCCCCTGAAGCAGTGGCCCAACTAGTCCTACATCCAAAACAGCTGAGAAGATACACCCTTACAGACTACAAAAAGAAGGACCTGGCCAGGTTTCTGTGTTTTATCATGATCCCCATGGTATGGACATTGCCCCCAACCAGCAGGAAGCAGTTTGGAATGAACTGACACCCAAATTCCCAAATATTGTTCATAAATGTTTGTTTTCATTTAAATGGGTTTGGTTGTAAATGGTAATGATCACAGTCAATCTCTTTGTAAAGGAAAAAGGGGGACTAGGATATGGAAATGAATACTTTACATTGGTATGGATTTTCATTTATTGATACAAATTTAAGGTTAATTTTGTTATATGTAAGATTCTCTTGTTTGGGTACTATGTTTATACAGAACTTTTAAAATGTAATGCATAATTAAATACAGATTATGTAGTCACCTACGATAGTCAGAACTTATAATTAGGTTAGTTAGGTTTTCTAGATATACAGAGATATATTTTAGATAGATAGATATTCTTCAAACCTTTCAAAGACCTACAGAATATATGACATTTAAGTGGTTTAGGGTTTTTCATGACAGTGAGACACACTGCTTCTGGCACACCAATTATGTCTGAGAGGAAAATGGCCATTGAAGAAACTCATTATGGAATTTGACTTTAGCATGGTAAGATTAGCCATTTGGGCAAGAAACTGCTCTTGCCTGAACTCTTTGTTGCTGTATAAACAGGACATGCAGGACCCACAGAAAAGTGACTGCTGAATTTGCAAAACAAAACAGTCTTGAAGGGTTCCTGCTTCATGGAGAAGTCTTCCAGACACACTGTGGCCTATAGGCTTAAGATGGATACCCCAACATTGCAGAGGAACTTTGGGTGACTGCCCAGGCAGCAGGATGTCTCTATAAGATCTAGCATTTATATATATTATCCTTCTGTGGTCTTTGATGGAGTTGAGGACAGATAGTTATGGTTATAGTTTTCTTTAGTTATTATAAAAGATAAGCTACTTATAAGACTTTAGACTCACAAAGATAGGATAGATGAATATTTCCTTTAAATCTTGCTAAATGTTAATGAACTAAATATCATAACTATAGTACTTACTTGATAACAGTTCTGTTATATATTTTACTATGTTAATGTTAAAATCCTTCTTTTTATTTCGACAGAAAAGAGGATATGATGGGGGAGCTCTTTTTGTGTATATGTTTGTCTTATTTGTTGATAAATAAAGTACTGTTAGCCAATAGGTAAGAAGCAAGTTAGGCAGGGCTAGCAGTCAAGGAGGATTCGGGAAAATGTAGTAAAGAAAAGTCTTGTGATCCAGGCAGGAAGTGACATAGAAGGCAGACTCAGAAAATAAGCAGGGACAAGCAGGAAGTCACTGTCTTCCTCTTCCTCCCCCTCTCTTCTCTGGAGCAGCCATGTGAGCCCAACAAGAGAGGACACAAGCCGCAAGTGTCGGGGATCAGATAATTCTTTATAAAATATATAAATTAATAATTATGGTTGATAATTAAGACTGAGTTAGCATGTAAGAAATTCTAGTCACTGGCCAGCAGCATTGTACCTCATATAAGTCTCTGTGTGTTATTTGGGGCCCTAAAGGGGCAGCGGGCAGAACTCAGGCAGCAGCGGGAGAGATATATATATATATATATATATAATATATATATATATATATATATGTTAATAGCTTTTCAGAGCTCTCATATGAGCAATGAGCTGTTGGGTAATTTTTGAAACACCAAGCCTTTTCATTTGCAGTAATTTATTCTTCCATGTATTTCAGACTATTGTTCATCATTCTATGACTGATTACTTTTTACAATATCTTAATTACAAATGTAATATATTTTTTAATGTAACATATCCTGAAGAAATGAAGATCAAAGATGTAACTCATTGCTATTGTGGCATATGACATTGCCTTCCAATTTTCTGAGAAATATAAAATTCCTTTTCAGTTTTGAAATATAACAGATTGCCTTTTTAATTACCATAGTAAATGTGGAGGTGAGGAGCTGCATTTGAATTTGTCACCAAATGTCTCTAAAACCTTCTAAGTGTGACAAAAAATCACAGCTTTGATGTGGATAATTCTTGATAAGTGTGGATAAGTGATAATTTTCTCATTGTGCATTGAAACTATTCCAGCTATAAAGTTGAGAATTGATTACTATTTAATGGGGGCTATTTGGAGATAAAATGAATATTTGTCATTTCTCCTACATTTGTCTTGCATCTCATAATGTAAACTCAGTTGCTCAATGTATTTTCAGATTCTCATAATCAATCTATAAAATGTATCTGCAACCATCCAACACTACCCCTTACATTATTGTTTGGCAGGAAGTTATTTTTTTTGCTGCAGGAACTCTCCAGTCTGTAACTGGAACTTCCTGTTTCATCTCTCATTAGCTCATAGTCTGTACATTACCTTCCACATCTCTGCCTCTCTCTTTAGTCTTTCTTATTACAATATGCATTAGCTAAAATCTTTCTCATATTAAAACCTTTCACTGATGCTACAAGATTTTCTCTTTTTTTTCTGTCAGCTAATATCTTAAAGTAATTATTGATTTTTGTCTATATTAGTTTCTAAGGCAATATAGACTGAAAAAGGGGGTTCTGTTTCTATGCATTATGTTTTGAAATTGTTCTAGAGATGTTTAGAGCAATATCACAAATGTCTCAGAATATCTTTTATAAATCCTATCTTTCTGGACATTTCTGCAGCATTGATACTAGTGTATTAATTAGGATTTCTATTGTTGAGATTAAAACACTAGGATGAAAGGAATCTTGGTGAAGAAAGCGCTTATTTCTGCTTACAACACTCAGGTTGCACTCTATCACTAAGAAAATTCATGGTAGAAACCTGCAGATAGGAACTGATGCAGAGGACATGGAGGAACACTGCTCACTAGCTTGATTCTCATGTCTTGTTCAGCCTCCTTTCTTTTTACTTTTATAAATATAGAAACAAGCTTCTTTTATGTGTCAATCCCAGTTCCCTCTCCCTCTCCTCCTCCCCTGCCCCCACTCTCCATCCCAACCCCTTTCTGCTCCCCAGAAAGAGCAATGCCTTCCATGGGGACTCTTCAAAGTCTGTCACACATATATATCTGTGTGTCTAGGCTGAAAGAGTATCCCTCTATGTGGAGAGGGCTCCCAAAGTCCATTTGAGTACTAGGGATAGCTACTGGTCTACTACTAGAGGCCCTATAGATTAACCAGACCTCCAAATTGACATCCATGTTCAGGGAGTCTGGAATAATCCTATGCTGTTTTCCTAGCCATCAGTCGGGGATCCATGAGCAACCACTTGTTTAGGTCACCTGTCCCTGTGGGTTTCTCCAGTCTGGCTTGGACCCCTTTTCTCATCACTCCTTCCTCTCTGCAACTGGGTTCCAGTTCAGTTCAGTGTTTAGCTGTGGGTGTCTGTCTCTGCTTCCATCAGCTACTGGATGAAGGTTCCAGGATGGCATCAATCTTATTATCAGAGAAGGGCATTTAATGTAGCCTCTCAACCACTGCTTAGATTGTTATTTGGGCTCAAATTTGTAGATCTCTGGACATTTCCCTAGTGCCAGAATTCTCTTTAAACCTATAATGGCTCCTTCTATTGTGGTATCTCTTTTCTTGCTCTCCTCAATTCTTCCCCTGACTAAATCTTCCTACTCTCTCATGTCCTCCTCTCTCCTCCTGTTCTCCCCTTCTCTTTCTTCTAGTTCCCTCTCCCCTCCCCTCATGCTCCCAATTAGCTCAGGAGATCTTGTCCTGTGGTCAGCCTCCTTTCTGAAACCATCCATTACCACTTGCCCAGGGAAGTACTTCCCACAGTGGACTGGGCCCTAGCACAAAAAACATTTATTAGGAAAATGTCTCACAGCCTTGCTGATAGGCTAATCTAGTGGAGGTATTTTCCCAATTGAGTTTCCCTCTTTCCAATTGATTCTAGCTGGTGTGAAGTTGAGAAAACACTAGCCCGCACATTTGCCTTGGCTCATTTTCAAATCTCACTTTGTTTACTTGATGGATTTTCTTGGCCTTTCTCATTTCTAAAATTGCCACACTTTTTTCAAGTTTCCCCATGTATTTTTACCCCTTGACTTTATGTTTTGTTGCCATTGACTTTCTCACTTTATATAAAAGTTCAAATGATATTTCCTCAGTGCATCTCTACATAATAGAGATATGACAGGAATCTGCAGATCTCTCCACTTAGCTCCAAATACAATGAGAGAATGCCTCTTCTAAGCAGCAGGGCTCCTTGTTCTAAATTTCTTCTTTGTCCAGAACTACTGCTCCCATTCTCATAATCCCAAATAGACTGTACTATCTACTGGCCCCTTGTGTGGTAAGATATTGTTTATCATTTATTAAAGCTTGCTTGAGGATTCAGAAAGCAAAGTCAGCCATAGACCATAGAAGCCAGACACATAATCCTTTAATCCCAGCAGTCAGAAGCTAGGAGGTGTCAATACACACCTTTAATCCTAGGACTCAGGATTAAGAGGTAGACAGATCTCTGTGAGTCCTAGGCCACCCAGATATATACAAGAGTGAATAAGTCTAAAAGAGAATTATAGTTCATACCTTTAATCCCAACATTAGAGAAGTCTAAGACAGAAGCAAGGTCTCAGAGAGGCAATCATTCTCCAGCTATATTGAAGAGAGGCAGCAGTTTCAGACTTGAAGAGTTGGTTCATGGATCAGCCCTTTCAGCCTGAGCTAGAGGCTGCTTTGCTTTTCTGATATTCAGCTTGAAGCTTGAACACCAGTATCAGTCTCTGGGTCTTTTATTAATCATGCAACAAACTAGTATTTATCAATGTAATTGAAATGTTATCTTAAGGCTGCAAAGCAGATACTGATACCATTTCGGATAGGGATGTGTAAATTAACAAGCAAAGTAGAAGAGTATAATCTGAATTTCATACCAAATAATAGGTTAAACAGATAAAAAATATTGTAGATTATCATGTTCATTTTAGTTACCTTAAGTGTCTAGTTCCCACAATGGTGAAGGTCACAAGTCCAGGTAAGGATGGTGGATTTATCTTCACACACATGTGTTGTAAGCTGTGGTTCTCACTAGACCAGCTCCCTCCAAAAGGCTTGGCTGGGTGTGGAATGTAGGAAACATCAGTCATATGGAATGCTTGGTGTACCGTTAACCATGATTCCCTCCTCAAACACCAGGCTAGCCCCATACTGTTGGGACCACTCTGGCTGTTTCTCTGAGGGTAAGTGGAAGCTGCCAAGCCTAATAAAAGCAAAGCCTTGCATTTGTTACAGTGCCATGCTAAATTTATTCCTTTGATCACTAGCTCTCAGACTTAAGAAGAAGCAAAATCCACCAGACTTCTAGAAGGAAGAAAATGTCTGCTCATTTAGGGGAAATAACCCAATGGAGGCCATATTTGGGAAACATGTTAGTCATCAGTTTATCAACATGATTGACCCTATCCATTTATGTATATGCTGAACCTATATATTGTCCATTATCTGTATGTTTTGTGTAAGCCCCCCAAAAATTAAAAGACAAAATTTGATTATATGCTAAATCATAAGGTATTTTATTACAAAATATGGTAGCACTTCATTCACTCTGGACAGCATAACTAAAGATTAACAATTTAAAGTGCCTTCTTCAAACAAATATCTAGAAATTAAATATTAGGACTTAGAACAATTCACCTAACTGTCTCTGAATATCATGTACAGTTAGACGGATTTTTAAAGGGCCTTAAACAGAATAAGAAAAACAAGTTAGTAATTCTGACGATTGAGTACCTGTCAGCTCTGCTTTCTCCAGATTCCAGTTAATAAAAGCAGCACTAGAATAATAACTGCCCTGCTGTGGTTAAAAAATAAATTAACAAATGCAAGAATAAGCCAAGGAGCTTGAGCTTCCGTAGCAGATCACAGTGCCATATTTATGAGCGTTCTCTTAAATATTTAAGATGTGTCCTTATCTGATGTAGAACAATGTTGTAACTTTTCCTCCTATTTTTAATAGGCTCAAAGGCTGCAGGTTTAACAGTAAGCCGCACCCTTCTGTCCACCCTTTCCTGTCTCAAGCAAGCACAGAACCCACTCTTAGATGGTAGCTTCAAACACTCTCTCTGATATCACTTCTACCACATTTAATGTCAGAAATCTATTACTTAACTGGAACTAGCCAATTGACTGTCATTCAGATGGTCTTTCTCTCAGAATTTCTGGGACTTTCCCTTATTCACAATCCTTCTGTCTCTAACTTGGGAAGACACTCACCTGAAGCATTGTGCTACTTGTGGCCCAAGATGAAAGTGTGTTGACTACTTGACTTCCTGTGGCCCAAGATGCTATAATAACTGATCAGATTTCACCTCATGTAGAAAAGATTTATCCATTAAAATTAAAATAAAATAATCTGCAATCTATTTTACGTGTAGAAAAATAATGTATACAATAAAGTATACTATAAGACAATGATTTTATATGGTTTTAAACATAAGGAAAAGAACAAGATTTCAGGTCACAAAAAAATCCCTTTCCAAAATAAAATTAAACCAAAAGAAAAAGAGTTAAAGGCTAGACTCACAACCAAAAAAAAAAAAAAAGATGCTTTTTCTAAGTGAATCAATGAAACAAATGTATTCAGTATCTAATCATGTCTGATTACTATTATGGCAAGGAAAAGGAATTAAAAAGAAATTTCAACAATGATGGATTTGGAACTAGAAATCATTTAGCTTTATATCCTCTTTCTTGATGCTTGTGCTCTTTTACCTACATTATATCCTTTCTCATTTCCCATTATCGCAGTCTCTTGCTCCTCTTTCTAAATGTTTACAATACACATGGAACCATTTTGAATATATACATACATACATCATATATACTTATATATATAATTTTTGCTTAGCCCATGCTTGTTCAGTTTATTTGAAAGAAGCAAAGGGAAGATTGAGGTTCATTGGATCAGATCTGAGGTTTCCTTATGGGCCAGACCAAATACTGTACCACTGCGCCTTATTCATAGTATGTTGTTAGTATTTTTATTTTGAAACAGAATTACACAAATTTTACCCAGATGTCCTTGGCTCACTGTTTATCCCAAGAAGGTTTTCAATTTGGTACCCTCCTTCCAAACCTCCTTAGAAGTTGGAATTTCAGATTGGTGCCAGCAGACACAGCTCTCTCCCTCATCCCAGGCTCCTCTCCTTCACTTCCTCTGTAACATCTCAGAATTAATATATGATTTTCCTCATGGAAGCACATTGTTTTCTTGATTAATTACTAAAATTAAATTCAGGCATTTCTAGCTTTGTGGACCTTGGATTCTTTTCTTTTTTTTCTTTGAAATTGCTTGGTACTTATATACTGACGTGACAGAGCATAAATATGAATATAATTTTAAGGTGACATTCTCTCTTCAGCTTTCCCGTGTGGCTTATATACTTGTTTGTTCATGAACAATGTGGTTAAGTTCTATGTCTGAATCATTTTCTTCCAGTGACAAAGAGTTTTCCACCTAACAAACTCCTAGAACCTTTTACTAGTAGAACCTTAAGGTTTCTTTTGAACTTAAGAGTCTCAATGCTATCAAATAAGCAAAAGGGCATGGTATTTCCAGATGAGTTGGCATGCATATTATTAAGTGTTATTTTATTCTCTTTCTCATTTTACTACTTTTCATAAAGTAACTATGATGTTGTCATTTTTATTATTTTATCAGAAAAAGAGAAAAAGAAAGAAGAAAAACTACAAAAATTTGTGTTTTCCCGAATCCATATTAATCCTCAAGTACTGGAGACATTAATGATTTCCCTCCTGGTACAGAATTGAACCTCTGCACTCTTGGCATCAGAAACATCAATGGGGACAAGTATTGGTGGCACAAGCCCTTAATCTTAGCACTCAGGAGCCAGAGGCAGGTGGATCTCTGTGGGTTCCAGGCCAGCCTGTTCTACAGAGTGAGTGCCAGGATAGGCTCCAAAGCTACACAGAGAATCCCTGTCTCAACCCCCCCCCCAAAAAAACCCAGAAGCATCAATGCGTTATCAGAAATAATACATTGTCAGTGTGCATTAAGCCATAAAAGATCTTAGTGGAGCTGAGCATGATGGCATTCACCTGAAATTATGAACTTCAGGATGGACCCAGAATGACCACACACTCAAGATTAGCTGGAGCTATAGTGAGACACTGTCTCAAAATTTCACTGTTGGTTGACTACAGTCTGACAGCTGGGGAAACAGCATAGGACCGAATCAGGCCCCCTGAATGTGGCAGTCAGTTGGGAGTCCAGGGCAGTCTTTGGGACCTCTGGCAGTGGAACCAGTATTTATCCCCAGTGCATGGACTTTGGGAGCCCATTCCCTCTGGAAGGATACTCTCTCAGCCTAGATACATAGGTGAGCACCTAGGAATAAATTTCATGGGGCAAGTAGGATTGGAAACAGAAGGGATAAGATGGGTGAGGATGGAAGGAAAGGGTTACTAGAAGAAAGAAAAGTAATAGAAGGCATTCCAGGGGTAAGTTTCCTAGTACAATGGAAACTTCTTGTAATCTATGAGGGTGATTCTAACTAAGATTCCTAAGAATTGGGGATATGGAGACTGAACCGCCAATCTTCTGAAAGCCAAGCAAGCATACTAGTGGAGGGATTGGTTCACCAACCCAGACACAAAACCTTCGACCTATAATTCATCCTGCCTGCAAGATGTGCTGGGGTAAAGGTGGCACAGAACTTGTGGGAGTGGCCAACCAATGACTGGTCCAACTTGATACACATGCCACTAGAGGGAACCTACTCCTGACAATGCCTGGAGGGCTAAGAACCAGTGGCTGAATAGCCCAATACTTAGGATAGAACCAAAGATGCCCAGAAATAAATAAATAAATACTTTTAAAAAGTCAATTAGGTAATGAGATGATTCTTAAACTCATTGACAGGAGCCTTGCATAATCATCACCAGAGAGGCTCATCCAACAACTGATGGGAACAGATAGGGAGACCCACAGTCAAACATTAAATGGAGCTCATGGAATTCTGCGGAAGGTGGGGAGAAAGCATTGAAGGAGTTAGAGGCTTCAAGGACATCACAAGAAAACCTGAACAATCAACTAACCAGGGTTCATAGGAACTCACAGAGACTGAACCAAGAACCAGGTAGACTGCATGTGTCTGTGGTAGGTCTTCTGCATATGTGCTATGGTTGTGTAGGTTGGTGTTTTTGTAGGACTGGTACCACAAGTGGTAGTGGGAGCTGTCTCTACCTTCCTTTGGGCCTCTTTTCCCCCTACTGGGTTGCCTCATTCAGTCTCAACAGGAGGGTATGTGCCTACCGTTATTACAAGTTTGTATGCCATGTTAGGTTGATGTCTCTGGGAGGCCTGCTCTTTTCTGAAGGGAAATGGAGGAGGACTGGATTTGGAGGAGAAGGGGGGTGGGAGGAGTAATGGAGAGGGAAATTGTGGTGGGGATATAATATGTGTGAGAGAAGAATAAATAAATAAATAAATAAATAAATAAATAAATAAATAAATAAAATGGTCTCACAAGGCCTCCTATACCCTGAAGCCTTATGAGCCCTTCCAGAGGGTTCCTCAAACAAGCAACCCCCCCAAAAAAGGACGGAGAACCTAGCTCAGTGATGGAGTACTTACATAACATGTACAAAGTCCTAGCTCAGTCATAAGGTACTTATATAGAATGTACCAGGCCCTAGCTCAGTGATAGAATATTTACACAGCATGTACAAAGACCTAGCTCAGTGATGGTTTATTTACCTAGCATGTACCAGACCTTAGATTCAATCTCTAGTACTGAAAAACATAGATTAACTGTATCCTAAAATTGAGTGAGAGACAAGGTGCCATAAAGAAAAAGTTTCTAGCCTACCATTCTTTGATGGGACAATACTCATAAGGCTATGATCCCATACCCTGTACATTAATGCTTTATTATGTTTGAAAGGAACCAGGAATTTGGAAACAATATTGCTGATTTTGCTTCAAGAAACCTGAAGATCCGCCTTGAAATATAACTTTTCTATTTGTCTATAGAGGGAAAAACAAGTTCACTTTGTCTGAATTATTTTTATTAATACCCTTTTATTTTCATCCATTATTGCCAGTATAAAGTTGTCTCCTTTTCATGATATTTTAAATTATAGGTAATTTTAGTTTTCCCACATCCTTTTCCTCAAAATGCATTGTTATTAAGGAAACAAACTGCTTTCAGTATGATAGCATCTATTCTTCTCTCTCTATAATGTGAGCCTCTGTGTTTGTACTTTCCAGTGGATAGGTGCTTTGGGAGGGGGATTAACATTCTTTTGTACATAGTAGTAATGCAAGGACTATTTAAAACATTCTTTACCACAGTATGTCATGTCCTGTTAGGAATATCATGCAATTTTCTACATAATTTGTTAAACCTCCATGAAAATAGCAGATAATAGCCATTAGACCATTTTAAATTATTATTAGACACATTATATTTATTCCTTCTGACTGGAATGGTGCATGAGGGCTTTGGCACTAGTTTTTGTCTACAGGAGATATTTTTATTGTTCTCAGAGGCAGTGCTCAGCCAGATGTGGTGTTAAGAAATACATGGTATCCTTTCTCCTGTAAAGGGAGGCAACTCTGCAACTTTTCTTTATACTCCATCTCTGTCTCTCTTTCATTCTTTTTGTTACTCTGTTTATTATTCCTTGTTTTATGTTTTAAGTTCCCTTTAAAGATACAAATAACAGCAGCTAAATGATCTAGATTGTTAGAAGTAATAATTAATAATTTATTTTTTCCTTCTGTTTCCATTTCATTTTTTACATGGTACCATTTTGCAAGTGGGTAAGATAAAACAGGAAAACCTGCTTGAGTGTTAATTTCACCTAACAACTAGATAATGGAAATGAAGCTTGTGGTATTGAGAGGTAGCTTGAAATGTGAAATAATGGCATATTCTTTGGCATAGTTCAGCCTCAGATCAATTCTGAGGAGCCCCAGTTCAGAGAGTTCTGTTTTGTTACTCCATTTAGTATAAGATACAAATTCCTCTGGGTAGCCTGAACCTACCTCTGTCAAAAAAGACTATTAATAGTTAGAATTAGAAGTGGGGCACAAGAGAAGCAGAACTCTTGCCTGACTTTGTTCACAGCCATGGTTGAATTCATCTTGAAGCAAACTGTGCACCTGCATTAGGCCTGTATTCTCCCAGGAAGACAAGAGTGGGTGAGATTTTCCTTGACATATACACATCAAAGGAGTGGTCCCTACGTCATGGAGGAACATATCACTTTGGCTATAAAATAGGCAAGAAAACATTAATGGGCTTATACCCATATTATTTACTTTTCTATTGCCTTGGCAAAATTCCATGGAATTTATGGAAATTAGATTATTTTGGATTAGTGTATCATGGCATGGAAGCATGGCTACAAGCTCCAACCATGGCATCAAGAAAGGAAAGCTAAGTGTTTCCATCTTTACCAACAAGCGAAAGGTAGAAAGAGTGAACTCAAAGCTCTGCCTCTATGGAAATGCAATTCCTTTGGTTCGGTTCAGGTAAACACGTTCCAGACTTTGTTGGTCTATTATGTTTGATAAGTTTACACGTCTCCATTGTCTGATAAAGATTTAATAAGTCCATGTGACATTGTGTTCTCAGTCCACTTTGATAGACTCATGGTGGGTATGTATTTGCTTGCATGAATAAGTCAGTGTCTTGCAGTTTGTGTGACGTAGGCTGTGGTGTCTTTGAGCACAAAGGAAGAGCACCCTGTCTCTGTATTTTTCCTCACAATGGAGCCAACTGATGCGTTGGAAGTTGAAGTCACCCAGGGCAAAGCACTCTATTCTCAGGGCATACCCTGATCTCTACAGTGAACACAAAGGCAACAAGTGACTAATAACAAAGGTGGAGTCACAATTTCTTTAAGTAGTGTTTTCAACAGAACTGATCTCAGAAACCTGATTATGTATAATAAATACTAAGACCCAATGATATTGTGTGTCAATAATAACACACACACACACACACACACACACACACACACACACACACACACACACACAATAAACACTACAGATAATACAATAAAATAAAAAGGAAGTACTTCTTTGTAAGCATTGCAGCATAAATCAATAGTTTAAAGGAATTAAAATGTTGTTAATCCAAATATTTTCTAGTAGGATTTCATCACATAAATCTGGGCTGTATGCAGCATATCCAATAAAAGGAGCTGAAAGCTACTGATATGTTGGTTAGGATCAAAGGAAATGTATGTACTTTTTTGTAACCTTTGAACTTTCTTTTCTAAGGGAAACTCCCAGGACATTTCCTGAGGTTTATACAATGTAAATAACATTCAGAAAGACATCTTAGAGGAACTATAAGATCTGCAGCTATTATGGGAAAATGCAATTGTTCCCTGGATATTTCACCCTCTATGGTAAATGTTTCTGTGAATCACATTTTAGAAGTATTTCTTGCCGCTGATGAGATGTCTCAGTGGGAAAACGAGATGACCACCAAACATGAGGACCTCAATTTGATGTCCAGGACCCACAGTGTGGAAGGAAAGAGATTACTGAAAGTTGTCCTCTGACCTCCACATGTGTGCAAGTTCTTTCTGTGTGTTCACTTGTACACATCCCATACATTAAATACTAAATGTAATACAATAAAATAAGAAAGACATATCTCTTTGTAAGAATTGAGGCATAAAGTAATTTAAAGCTATTAAAATGCTTTTAATCAATTATTTTCCTAAATAGCGCTTCCTCACATTATTTTAGAATAAAATATTAGGTCTGGCATGTATGTGATGTATTTTTCCGATGCAGGGTTTGAATTACTTCCTGGGCATATTTTAAAACACACATTTTTTTTAATTTTTGCACTTCTGCTTCTTAAGGAAGGTCTATTTATAGTGATTGGACTTCAGTATATCTTCTTAACAAACTAAGCCTTCACTAGAAATTGTGCTGAGATAATTACACAAATTATGAAGGTCAGTAAGTCTAGGTTGTAGTAGAACAGAGACGAGAACACGATTCTCATACATGTGTTGAGTGGTTTGCAATCTTTTGCTTTAATAACTGCTAGTTTGGAAGGGTTGAGATCTCCATTACTAAATCAAGCCTTAGGCACATTTTTATTTTCTGTTAATAAAATTTCAGCTCTACCTATAGAGAATTAAACTATGTGGCCCAGGGGGAAATGTGATCTTAAAATATAGTTTTAAGTTTCTTTGGTAACTTTGTATAATCATCTTTCTCTAATATATGTGTATACATATACAAATATATTATACTGTATATAATGCACACATATAATATGTCACATATATAATACACACACACATAGATATAGATGATATAGGTTAAAAATATAGATGTAGACATAAAGATATAGTCCCCTTTGTTACTTAGCCTTTCTGGGTCTGTGGATTGTAGGATGATTATCATTTCCCTTATAGCTAAAGTCAATTTATAGGTGAGTATATACCATGTTTGTCTTTCTGGGTCTATGATACCTCATTCAGGATTAGTTTTTTTTTCTAGTTTTGTCAATTGGCTTGCAAATTTCATGGTTTTATTTTTTTAACAGCTGAGAAATATTTTACTGTATAAATGCATCACATGTTCTTTATCCATTCTTTGGTTGAGGGACATTTGGGTTATTTCCAGTTTCTGGCTATTATGAATAAATCTTCTGAGAACATAGATGAACCAGTGTCCTTGTGGTAGGATGGAGTGTCCTTTTGGTATGTGCCAAGTATATCTGGGTCTTCAGTTAGATTTACTTCCAAGAAACTGCCATATTGATTTCCAAAGTCTGCTAATAATTCTTGATGCAAGATGGGGTTTCCTATAATAATTTAGTTATATCAGACAGCTGGTATTTGAAAGAAAGTTCTAACATCAGCCTCTTTTTTTTTGAAAATAGAAGTCCCTAGAACTGGACCACAAATAGTCTAGGCTTTTGCATTTACTTCTTTGCATTCTTTTGATGTCTATTTTTGTGTGTGTGTGAAAGTCTTCTTGAATGTTTTCTTTTTTCTTGGTAACTGATAACTCATAAATTATAGGCACTTTTCTATTCATCTTTTTCCTTTTAGATCTTTATATAGGGGTTGTTAGAAGCAAGCATCATATGGGGGTGAGTGGTCTGAGACTGTATTAGTTACTTTTTCCCTTTGCTTATACAAAATGACTTTTCAAAAACTACTTAAGGAAGGAAATGGTAATTTGGCTCACCGTCCAAGGGAATAGTCTGTCTAGTCAGGAAAATGTTGGGGCAAGAGTCACAGGAAGCTGGTCACATTCATTCATAGTTAGGAAGTCCAGTGACATGAATGCACAACCATTATTCTCCTTTTTACATAGTTTGGGAATTCAGCCTGTAAAATGGCACTCCCCACATTTATGTGTGTCTTCTCATTAAAATTGACCTCATCTAGAAATTCTTTACAGACATATTCATGGTGCTTCTAAATCTCATCAATATAACAATTAGATAGATTAGTCACTATAAAGCAAGAACTGGGTTCATTGATACTAACATCAAATTTACAAGAAAAGAGTAAGAGATGAGAATTCTAATTGGAAACTGAGATATATGAGGAAAAATGGAGAACTAAATGGCATCAGCATAGTCACTAAATTCATTGTCACATGTGCAGCATACTTTCAGTAAATTAACAAGGTGCTGCAAATAAAAACAAACTTTTGACGAAATACTACATTTTACAAAATGTTTGATTTTATTTTCTGTGTAGGAGTAATTTTGGGCTTGTACATATGTGTTGCATATACATGCCTGATTACCACCTAGACCAGAAGAATCTGGGATTCAGCTCACTGGATGAATTCTAACTAATCAACTCTTGCCTAGTTTATGCCATTGCAACTGTTGGGTCTTATTTCTTGTGGATCTATTATTAAAGAGGAGTTGAGGTAAAATCGCAGCCGTTCAAAGCTACATATCAGTAAGCATATGTGTTTTATACAGAAGCTATCCCTGTTGCTCTGACAAATACGTTTAGACTACGTGACTTAAACAGAAATTTCTCTCTTACAGCTTGGAAGCCTATTCTACTTAAGTTTCCTTTGCTGTGGTTAAAAAGCAAGACTAAAAGCAACTTGCAAGGAAAGTATTTATTTCATCTTACAGTTTATAGCACAGTATGAAGCAAAGTCAGGGCAGGAATTCAGAGAAGGAACCTGGATGCAGGAATTGCAACAGGCCATCATGACAGACAAAAAACAAAACAAAACAAAACAAAACAAAACAAAACTTAGTAATTGGCTTGATCCCCATGGCTTGCTCAGCCTACTTTCTTACATAAGCCAGGATCACCTCCCCAGAGGTAGCATCACCTACAGTAGACTGGGCCCCTCTCTCACCAATCATTATCAAGAAAATGCCACAAAGTCTTGCCTTTAGGCCAATCTCGTGTAGATAATTCCTTAATGGATGTAACCTCTTCCTGTATGACTCAAGCTTGTGCACAGTCCTAAGAAATTCAGGATCACGGTGCTGACCCTCAGTGTCTGCCAAGGACCATCTTGCTGTCCTCGCATGAAAGAATGGACAAATCGGATAGAAAGCATGGATACTGTGTTTCATGTGCTGATAATTGAAGGGCAAAATGTGAAGAGGCAGTTCTCTGAAGCATAATCCCAGGGCTTGCACAGGCTAAGCAAGTGCTCTCTAGACCAAAATACCATTTAGGAGGGCATTACTTCACTTATCATGACCAAATAGCTTCCTTAATGTTCAAGTTTCCACTGATAATATTGGAAGTACACTCACATTCAAGCCATGGTTAAGATAACTATGAACCCCTATTTGCTGAGTTCCATCCAAGTGTAAAGCCAGGGTATTGTTGCAGTTATCAGACGTACTTTATCCACAATAAAAGTAACCTTGGTTTTATATGTCAAATGAAAAAAAATCATCCTATACAAAAATACTACTATAGACGAAAATAAAAATAGAAACTCAAGAGATTGGAGCTGTAGGGATGGCTCAGTAGGAGAAGCATTACTGCACAAAGGTGAACACCCACTTAAAAAGGAGACATGGCAGCATTAACCTTCAGGTTCAATGTGCTGTCCTGTCATGATGATGATGATGATGATGATGATGATGATGATGATGATAAAGACAGAGGAAGACCCCCAGCACTGACTCCCCCTGGCCTCCACTCATATACATGAATACACACATACACACACACACACACACACACACACACACACACACACACACACACACACACACACACACACACACACGAGAGAGAGAGAGAGAGAGAGGAGAGAGGGGAGGGAAAAAGGGAGGGAGCGAGGGGAGGGAGGAAGAGTGGGAAAGAGGAACAATCAAGGGACTGGTGAAATCTTAGTAATTTTTCAAGAATTGAAATGTGCTGATTCATTTCCTGTATCTGGGTGTTTGCTGCTTTTATGTCTTAGTCATTGCTATGCACATATGATTGCAAAACATGGATGCAAATGCTAGGTTACCTCTTTCAATCTCCCTGCCACAAACTCACACATATCCTGACCATTTCCAGGCCAATAGATACCAACCTGTCTTCAGCTTTCCTCTTCCACACTAATGTGCACTATTCTTTTCAACAACCAAAAAAAAAAAAAAAAAGGAAGGAAAAGAAAAGAAAGAAAAATAGAAAAGCAAAAACATGTTCTTGTTTTTGTTGTGAGAATTTAGCCATCAGGCTTATTACTAGCTAGCTTTTACATTTAATTTAATCTATATCTATTAATCTGTGTATCGCCACGTGTCCTGTGACTTACCAGTGGTGCTCTGGCATGTTGCTCCTTTGGTGGCTGCTGGCATCTCTCAGACTCCACCCTTCTTTTGTATCTCTGTTTGGATTACCCTCTTGGTTCTATCCTGCTTTGCCATAGGCCAAAGCAGATTTATTTGTCAGCCAATGAAAGCAATACATACTCACAGGGTAGAGAAAGACGTCACATATCATGTTTTCTTTTTAATTTCAAAAGAATAAAATTCAGAATCATTATCTCTCTTACTATAAGGGGATCACTCAGTAATGAGCCAATCAAATTCAGTGGATGTTCAGTTGCTCAGAAATGTGTTGGCAACAAAATATTTGCTGCCTGCTATTTGGCCTGGGGTACCAGGAAAGTATCACACTATTAATGGATGGTTATGTATTACTGAAAAGAATTGGGTTTCAATGTGTTTTCAGAATCTTCACTTTGAAAGGATTGAATTTGAAGATTGTCCCTGAAATGAGATGCTCTGATATGGATTCTGGTGTGATAAGGGCCCTGTTGCTTCTGTTTGTTTACTAACATCGGGTGCTGGGCAATCTGACATGCAAGTGCTCTGTGTAGTCTTTGCTGGAATGATCCGGAAAGATCACAGAGTCTAATCTGACACAGTGGCTATGTAAATGTCACATAGGTCCCTTGTACATTTCCTGAGGGCTCCTTGATGGGGCACATTTCAAAACGATAAAGGTTACAGCACCCTGTGAAGGATTTATGTTATACAGTCCACTGACCATGATTTAGTTTTGTAGCAGACATTCCATTTTAAATTTAGGAATTAATCATTTAGCAGAGCTGGTTTTATTGGTACTGTGGAACACTCAAGAAAGAATAAGGGATGAAATTTCTGCACATCATTGATTTTATTAAATGAAAAGAATACATTCTTATGTATTTTCTTTCTGACGTAATTCTAGTAGAGATTAAATACACATTAGTTGAAAACTGATTTTACTTTCAAATGTTTTAAGTGAATAAATTAATAATCAAGTAGACCATTGCTAAGTAATCATTAATCCAATGTCGCAAATTTCTAGTAATAAAATATACAATTCATATATTAATACTGAAGTAATGTCTGAACTATTCTAATTCTGATGAAGATATAGATAAAAAATATACATACCAATGTGTGGAGACATTTCATCAGAGAAGTTAATTTCATCTAAAAAATATGAACCTAGAGAGATCTTAAAGATATGTGTCCAGTGAAGCTATATTTTTTCTGGTCACTTTGTAGCATGATAACAGAATTAACAAGACTAAACAGAAGCAATGCTGAAAAAACACCTCCTATTGTTTGGGACAGATGGTTATATCTCTAATCAGGATAATGCAATGCTAAGGACCATATTTGGAATATAAATTGTGCCAGCTTATTTAAAAAGCACAAAGCTTACAGGAAAGGAAAGCTGAAATAATGAGGATATGAAACAATCATGCAAACACAGTTCCTCAACTTAGGATATCTCTGTATTCATTCTCAAGTTATTTTTACTTAATGAATAATTGATTCAAACCATAACAATTGGAAACTGTTGAAAAACAATGAAATATTTGAATCAAGAAATAATGTTGTTATTAATTATTATTAATTCAAGGAAGAACAGTTTGATTTCTGACAAAAAAAGAGAAGAGGGTAGGGAGTATCCTATGTAGTACTGTCTTCTTGATGTGGCATGGTCCTTGTACTCTTAAAATCACAGTAGGTGTAATATCCTGCACAAGACCCACAAAAGATAAAGACAACCTAAATTCAAGAATCGATGGTAATGACTCATGAGTTCCTACCCTGAACTCATGGGAGGAATTATTGGCAAATAATGGATATTGGGGAAGGGAGAATCAATTTTCTTAGGAGTATGGATCCCAGTGGATGGTTTTTCACCTATGGGCATGCAAGCAGTACTAGCTGAATCCAATGAGTTATTAGCAACAACAACAAAATAAGGACATGAAGTTTGAAGGTGATGTTACAGGGCAATTCACAGGGAGGTAGGGAGAGAAATTAGGGGTGGATATAATTTAAATATATTTTATATGTATGAATGTAGGAACCTAAAGATAGAGACCGGGCTACAAAAGTTCATCTTCTGGACAAGATAGAGCCTTTGTCATCAGCAAATCACAGAAAGTGCTGACACTGCTCCTGGTCAGCACAGGAATGCACCTGTCCTGTGCCAGGCTCCAATGATCAATCTCAATACAATGGTCATATCTACATCCCTGGTTTAATTAAATAGCTCACAAAACAAAACCAAAAGTCATGGATCCAGTAAAAGTAGTGATAGGGAGGAGAGAATGTGATAATAATAGTAGGAGTTAAGACAGAAAGAGAGAATGATCAGAATGCATCATATATAGGTATTAAATTGACAACAAAACAACTTAACATAGAAACAGCATATAAAATACCTTGTTGTCCAAGTCCTCTTGATAAAGAGCCAGATTATCCCAGTTTGGAATTGAAGGATTCCTCAAAAATGTGACTTTGAATACAGAAGTCAGAGCATTTCAGACTCTAGGAAAAGAGAGAAGAAAATGATCAGATGCTACCCTAAAGTTCAAGAATATGGACACCCTGCCTGCAAAGCAATACCTGAGGGTCAAGTACCAGCTATGCTTCAGAGCCCATAAGTTATAGTTTTGAATACTGTTTACCCACCCTCTTTTGTTCACAGAGGTAAAGCACTTTGTTTGTTGTCCACATTTATAATAATACTGAGTTGTATTTGTGAGCAGACTTTGAAACAGCTTCCAGTATATCTTACTGCCTATTCTCATTTGTCTCCTTCTAGTTTTATTTAGATGGTTCTTCCTCCATTTTATACTGTCTACTTTTTACACATTGATTCATTTTCTCTCTGTTATTTATGCTTTCTGTTTAGTTTTCACAACATGAATGTCCTTTTCAGTATGAAATGCTGCAGAGACATACAAAATATGAAAAATACAATATAAAGCACCCCAGTACTTAGTAACAAGATTGAATATGAATATTAAGACAAAATCAAAGACCACTTACCTCAATTGCTTAGTCTCCTCAGAGAAAAGGACTGCTATGAATTTGGTGTTTATGCCCCTTAATCTTCACCCTTTAGATGTAGTTTATATAGTGTATGAATATAAATGTAAATATGTGCAATAAAATATGTTAATTGCCACAATTACAATTTTTTACACTCTATCTGAAATCTTACTGCACACATCATCTTACAACTTAAAATTTTCTATCTTTCATATGCAAAATTCACAAGCTTCAGATATTAATACAGACCTTATTCAAATCTTTTAAAATAATAATATTCCAGTTTTTTGTGTATGCTACTATTGTATTATTTTCTTTTGATGAATATTTAAGCTGGTTTGATATTTCATTATTTAAAACAGTATGAAATGTAAAGAATGTGTCTCACTGATTTAGTGCTTAAATAGCATTCACATGACCGTTGGTTTTTAGCCCAGTCACAGAAGAATAACCAACTACAGGACTATCCTATCTATCTATCTATCTATCTACATACCTAAATATAAATTCATATATTTATACATATATAGATACTTATTTCCTCTTCTTGACTGTGTAAAAGAAATCTTAATACTTTGTGGTAAGTACTTTTTTGCTGAATTTATGATCATTTACTTGATTTATATAGGGTTTTTCTATACTAAGGATATATATATATATATATATATATATATATATATATATATATTTCAATCAAATGTACTGAAAATATATTGTCTTTGGGATCTTATATTAAAAATAATCATATTCATTAGCATTTCCTTTTTGTAGTTTCTGTTTTTACTACTTTAATCAATGTAGCTTCTGTCACTTACTATTGTGAATCTCTCCCCCAATATTTCCACTCCAGGGGCTACTTTTCACACTGGCTGTCGACATAAACTTTGGATTGTTAATTGACCAAAAATAAAAATCAAATAATCTATTTTAATTAAATCGTGTACTAAATTGGCATAGGGGAAAAACCTGAACTTTTCAATACTAAGGTATTCTGATCTTAATGCATCTCATAGTTGATTTTGATGCCATTTAATGTATTTGATCAAGAGTTCTCATTTCTTCCACAATAGCTAGGGTAAATTTTATATTAAGTTAAGCTATTCTAATTTCACTCTTTGGGAGAATGCAACTGTGAGGACTTTTTTTTTTAACAATGTTTTCTCACTAACAGGAGAGCACAATTGCTTCCTCTACATTACACTTAAATTCAGTTTCAGTGATACATATTATCAAATCCTGCAGTGTTTAGAACTTCTCTTAGTTCCACACAAGAAAATAAGTTAATAACACCTTGCATATTTAATTTAATGTATTTTATTATTATATTTACTAGGTACTAGGGTATAACAATGAGTAAAATATGCTTATCTTGTTTCCAATTTTAAAAAGAACATCTAGACTGCAATGAGGGAAGCAGGGAGAATGAACTGTGTACTAGTCAAAAACTGAGACATTGCTTTGTTGGTCATATACTTCAAGAAAAGGCTTAAAATGTCTCCAGCTGTAGAAGCAACATAAACGGGTTCTAAAGTGTCTGACGCCATGTGCCTAATTCCATGCTTGAAGAAGCTAATTTCAACTCATCATGTTATACTCAATCTGCACAATAAATTTTTAATCTGGTCAAAGGATTGTGTATATAATTTCTGCATATCTTTATATCTTTTTACCTATAATGTTTGGCAGTGTTAGTAAATATACTTCTTAAATTTGAGGAAGAATTATTAAGAACAAATATCTCCAGAGTTAGGACTCTTGTTTCTAGGAATTTTGGCTATCACCAAGTGCATAGTGTAGAAACTCAGGTGATACTAAAAAGTGTTGTGGCAATATACATTGTAACTTATGTTTTTAACTAAATATACTTAAGTCCTCTGCACTTACACAAGTGCATTAAAATCATTTAAAAATATATTTATATTATGTTGGCTACTTATGCTTATGTATGTAGGCATGTACATACATACCTGAATACATGCATATATATGAGTATATTTACATAAATATTTAAAGGACTACAATAAAATATTTAGAGACCATTCTATTCCCAAAATTGCTGTCTGCTTAGTTATGTTTTCCATTATTGTGATAAAACACCATGACCAAGTGTATTGTGGAGAGAAAAGGGTTCCTTCATCTTAACAGTTTGTAGTCCATCATCCAAGCAACACAGCATAGTAACTCAAGACAGGAAAAAAGCCATGGAGGAGTGCTGATTTGGGCTTGTTTGCTCATGGCTTACTCAGCTTGCATTCTTAGATAACTAATGATCATCAGCACTGGATGTCACCACTTGTAGTGCTTTGGGCCATCCCATGTCAATTATTAATCAAGAAAATGGCATACAGTTTCACTTACAGGTCAATTTTAAGGAGGCATTTTTTTTTTCCAATTGAGAGTTCCTCTTTCCAAATGACTCAAGTATGTGTCAAGTTGACATAAAATAACCAACTCACTGTAAAGACTAGTTGGTATCACCTGTAGAGCATCTCCATGTATACAAATGTGTATATATGTGAGTTAGGCTTGTTTATTTAAAAGCCAGAGGTTGACAATGGGTGTCCTCTATTAATGTCCACCTTCTTTATTGAGACAGAGTTTCTTACTGAACCTAAAGTATATTGTGATGCTACAGCACCTGTCTGAAGGGAAGATCCCTTCCCCATATTGTGTTACAAACCTATGGGAGCTCATTCCCTATGGAGGGATACTCTCTCAGCCTAGATACATGGGGGAGGGTCTAAGTCCTGCCCTAAATGATGTGACAGACTTTGATGATCCCCCATGGGAGGCTTAACTCTCCCTGAGGAGTGGATGGGGGTTGGGAAAGGGGATTGGTGGTGGTGGGGGGCATGGGAGCATAGGAAGGAGAGGGAACTGGGATTGGTAAGTAAAACAAGATTGCTTTTAATTTAAATAAAAATGAATTTTAAAAAGCTTTTGCCACTGCATTCAGCTCTTATGTAGTTACTCATGAACTGAACTCCAGACTCCAGGTTTGCACAGCAATGACTTTGCACACTATGCCATTTCCTCAGGCCCCACCAAAGATGCTGAAATGAAATACAGATTCCTCAATAATAAACTAAGAATTTTGAGGACACAGACTTTTGACTCGAATTTTTACTCAATCTCTAAGTCAATGTTATTTTGAGTAGTGTTTCAGAGCCACAATCCTAATTAGTGAATACTAAGATGATTCTAAATGTCACCCTTCTCCTTGTTAAGCTTAAATCTTTGATTCCTAAAATTCTCCTTCAATATTTTAAATTTTACTTTGTATTATATGTTGTGTGTGTATATGGTGCATATATACATGTCTCTGCATGCCTGTGCAGGTGTACACATGTGTGTACACGTGGAAGACCAGAGCAGGACTTTGAGTGTCTTCTCAATAGCAATCTGCCTTTACCTTGAGAAAGGGTGATTTCACTGATCCCAAAGCTGGCTTGTTTCCGTCCCCAATGCTGGAGTTTCAGGCATGCACAGCTAAGTTTGGTGGTTTCCCTGGATGCTGGGGATTTGAACTCAGTACCTCAGAGCAGGTGTTCTTAATCCACAGTGCCATCTCCCGAGCCCCTTGTAGCATATTGACTGCTATTTGGATAAAATATTTGACTTAAAATGAAAAACAGGAAAAAATGAAGCATGAAAATCTCATTCCCGTAAACTGTTTTTCCATTCTTTTAGTCCGGGAGCTTTGTTGTGCTCTAGATGGGAGATGGTAATGATCACTACCTGAGAAACAGGGGCTGGCCTTGAAACTGAATTGCATTTACATTTTGCTTTTGTGTGGTGAAGCAGAAACACCTGCGATGCCACCTACTTAGATCAATTTGTGTCATGACTTCTAGTGTTCACTGGTTTGGCATCCATGTTTTTGTTTGATTTGGTTTGGTTTGTTTGGCTTGGTCCAGATGTTGTTTTAACAAGTCACACTTTTCTCACAGTTCTCTATTTTTATGTAAAATCTCTATGGTCCACTCAAAAAGACACCCGTTTGTCCTCGCAGTATCTGGTCAATGCAAGCAGGAGTTGATTGTCCAGTCTCATTCAGATCTCATGCTGTCTTTCTCTTTTTATACCCTATGGCCCCTCTGGGAATAGAGCACACAGGATAAGGAAGTTAAAATCTTCCTCATGGGTGAGAATAATAGTTCACTGAGAAATGGAGACCCCAATAAAATCACAGCACGCATCAAATGCACAGTCTCTTGAGACCATGGTTGGGTTTGCCGTATGTAAAATTATAGTAATCACCAGGAATGTACCTTCTCCCTATAAAACTTGTGATTCTACCTAATTTGTAGTAGTAAAACATGGCCGCAAATGCATTATTCAAAGGCACATTAATATCAACTTGTTCTACTCTCTGTCAAACACAGCTTTGGAGAAATTATACTCCTGATGGAAGCTCTCAGCTGGACTTCAGCTATTTATTTTCTTTTCATTTCTAAAGAGGATTTGTGCAGAAAGCATTCTTCCTTTTGAAAATATTTCACTCAGAAATGGGCTGAATACAGAAAGGAATAGATGCCATTGAATTTTGAGCAGTGTTTGTAATTTTAATTAAATGATAAATATTGATTATTATTTAAAATACAGTAAAGTTAAGGCTCTTAGTTTCTAACTATTGTGCACAGAAATTTACCCAGTTAGTACAAATTTAATTTATAATAATTGTTTCTGTAATACTTAAATTATATGGTACAGTATAATAAGTGATAATAGTACGGATTACAAATGGGCTGACATCTTAACAAAAAAACATTCTAACACATGGCTATTATACTGGGGAAAACAATATTAGTATTGTAAAGTAGCTGCATTTTCAGTATGCTTTGAAAATGAATCATAATGCATTAAACCTGAATAATTTGCAAGTAAATGAACAAAAACCTTTAAATGACTGGTCCTAGGTATTCATATTATTTGAAGGTGAGGATGGGAGGAGGGTGAGAGGATTTGGAGTAAAACCTTATGTTAGTGAGTGCACACATGTGCACTTGTTATTCAACCAGCAGAGGTCTGAAATGCAATTACTTTCTATTTATTATTTTGCTGATTTGTTTTCTAATAAAGTGTTATTGCCCAATGATGATGTTGAATTAACTACATGATGATACTCTTGAAGATTAGCTAGATTGAATCACAGCATCTAAGGACTGAAGAATTACTTCAGAGACTGTCTAGGACTTACAAATTTCCCAATAAAAAATCCCTTTAAATCATTGCATAAAGATAGCTGTTCACTCTGTCTATGATACATTTTCTGTCCAATATTCAAATTTATTTCTCACTAAACTCTTTAACTTTTATCAAAGCTGCAAAGATATGTAATTAACCTTCACCATCATAATGAAGTATTTGTTTCATTTGTGGGCTTTTCACTTACTTTTAAGTAGTATATAATAATTACACAAAATAATTTGATTCATGATGACATTATCATTCTTTATGAAATGTCCTTTGATCATATTTACCCCCAATTATCTGCTCCTGTCTTCTCTACACTTGCAAGTACTCTTTATATATATTAACTGCTTTTTAATAATAATTTTGATCCTGATATAAGAAGTGTGATATTGTCTTTTTGACAATGGTTTATTTCACTTAGCATGTTCTGCAGCTCCATCCACTGTCCAGGAAGTGACCTGACTTCATTATTTATTGTGGATGAATAACATTCCATTTATATGTATATTTATTTCATTCTTTCATCTGTCAATGGGCACCTGAGCTTTTTATATATCTTGATCGTCATTTATAGTAGCATAACCAGCATGGTGTGATGATATCTTTGTTGTATGCCTCTGATTTTGGGGGTAGAAACTCAGAATAGTGTGGCTGGATCAAATGGTAATTCTACTTTTAGTTGTTTGAGAAACTCTAATTTTCATCCTCAGCAACAGTGAATGAGGAAAGCTTTGCTGCTAATTTTCCTCCTCTTAGCCAGCCTTCGTTGCTGCTTGTTTTCTTAAATATAACTATTCAGACTAGGGTGAGATGATATCTCAGTGTACTTTTGATTTTCCATTCCATGAAAGCTAAAATTTCTCAACAGACTCCCATGTCCTTGCTATGATTTCTTGATCACTTGTTAGCTCCCCCACTACCCTTTAGATAACTGTAAGTTCAATTCATCCACCCATTAGTCACTTGAATTATTTGTTCTTTTAATGTTTAACATATTGAGATTATTAGGTATCTTGGATATTAATCCTATTAATGATAATTGCTGCCAATATTTTCTTCCATTCTGTATGCTATCTTTTCCTTTTTTTGCTGTTTTTTTATCATTTTTTAAATTTGAATTAGAAACAAGATTGATTTACATGACAATCCCAGTTCCCTCCTCCCTCCCACCCTCACCTACCACCCCACCCTCAGCTAAAACCGACCTATCACATGTCCTTTCTTCTATTCTTCACCTGACTCAACCTTTCTGCTCCTTCATGACCTCTGCATCCTTCCTCTTCTTCCCTTCTCATTATCATAGCTCCCTCTCCCCCTTCCCATTGTATGCTATCTTTTCATTCTGGTAGTTATTTCTCCTGCTGTGTAGAAGCCTTTGAATGGAAAACAATCCTGTCTATACTCTTGCTGTTATTTCTGTAGCTATTGGAGTCCTGTCCAGAAATTCACAACTATTACATAAGACATAGTCCCTGTGTATCTCTCTTACAATTTCATGGTTTCAGGTCTCAGTGAGTGTTTTTGATTCATATCTATTTTTCAGTTTTCATATAGAGTAAGAGATAATGGTCTGGTCTCAGTCTTTGCATGTAGTTATTTAGGCTTCACAGAATGAGAACTATACTTAAGACTTGTCATTTATTTTCACTCAAATAAAATAATTAATAAACAAATAAGCACAAATATCCTGTAGTTCAGAGAAGTATTTCAGTTTTCAATAAATGTCAAAAGGGAGATATCTCCCACGCATTTTGAATATTGATACAAGGCATGAATTCAATAGTCATCCTGTTGTCCCAAAAGAATAGACATGAGATGACCCTAGCATCCATGAACCCTTAATTAACATTTAAATACTCCCAAAATATTTTATAAAACACAAACATATTTATACTTTAAACTAATATTATCTGGCTTTCATTCTTAGTATGCAGTATATTTCCAGATTTTAAACTACTAATAAAATATTTCAGAGGTGATGTTTATAAAACAAATCCTCCAAATATGCACCATTGTCTAAGGTTTTCTAGCTAGATTTAGGGAGGTACTTTGAGCAACATACATCCCTAGTTGAAATAATTATGGTCATCTTAGAAGTTTGCTTTTCCTTTTGTTTTCCCACTTCGACTCAGATAGTTGTCATACAGTGTATTCCTGATGTCAGATTCTGCAAATCCCCTGCTTGTAGACTCAATTCATTTTCTACTTTGACTTCTGACAACCTAATGATTCATGTATTGCTTATTTAATATAAACCTATAATGTGGAGGTGTTTGATACTGTACTAAGCTCACACAAATCTTTTATGGTAGAGATAGAGGTTGAATATAGGTGGTTTGGTATCAAAACCCATAGCTGATGAATCCTGTTTCTCCACAAGTCAGCAACTGTCTATAGCTTCCCACCCAAAATTCCCTTAGGACTTGAAATATCATTTTATACGTCACTTGTCTATTGTTTTTATTTTCACTATGGTATCACTGACATTTGAGCTTGCCACCTTTGATCATTGTTGTTATAGCCTTGTCATTGTGACAATCGTAATCTCAGCAGCAGCAGGAGCAGCAGAAGTATCATCTTTGTAGGGAACACAGCAATGCCCAACATTCTGGTAACTACTAATATACTACACAAAGTGATCAGATGACAGGATGTAGGAAGAAATGTTAAGCTGAGTGAGATCATTTACAAGCTATGCAAATCATAATATTAATAGCATCATTTTATGTAACTATTAAAGAGTTAGTAATAAAATAGCAGGAAGGCATCTAGTGATCTGTTCACCCATGATTAGTTAGTGGATTAGTTCAGAATGTTCAGGAAAATAGAATATTTGTTCTCATATGCAGACTTCCGCAAAACCGTAGTATCTTAAACCATTCACAGGTTACAGGCCACTGAAGCCAACCTCAGCATTCTTGATACAACAAATGGAAATAGATCCCAATGGAATACATGGATTTAATAACCAGGTAACATTTCATTTCTATAAAAGAAATAAACATGTGGGGTAACAAAACTTTGGCAGCAGGTTTATAGCCTGTTTATTGGAATGCTTTTCAAAGGTAATAAAAGCACAAAACACTAGGCTACCAGGAGTATGTACCTAATGGAAATACCTTGGTGTCTACATAAACATTTTTGTGACCAACTTAATATTATCACTATTTTTTTCTGGAGAAGCATATTGTTTCATTCTTCTTGGTATATAAACCAAAGTTTCTTCCATATAGGACCATAAAGTAATTCCTCAAGAGGTTCAAGTGTGTCTATGAATATAATGTATGATTAGTTTGTCAAGTAATACCATGAAAAATTTGTAAGTAAACACAATTGACCATAAAGATCTGAGTATTGTCCCAGAACAAACATCTGTTGCAGGATATACTCAGTAAGGTGTGAAAATCCACTAATAACCTATAACTAAATGCCCATATATTCAGGTTGCTACATTCAGTTTGCCCAACTCCACTACACATAATCTAATTCTCTATTCTAACAAAAAAATCATAAGAGTTATAAAAAGGAAACAAAATTAATGTAGCAAAACCACAGGACTAGAAATGTATACTTATGAAGCCTCCATGACATGTAGGGCTGAGTACTTATTTCATCTGCATATTACTTCCAGGAAGTTGTTACTGTTAGACCTAACTGACAGATGAAGAACTAAAGATATGTAAGTAGAGATAGTAAACCATTGTGCAAGAGTACTCTGGTTATTAATATCAGTTGGCTTAAAAAGCACTAATTACAGAGTATTTTAGTCCATATAGAGTCAGTAATTTAGATTTTTGTAATTCAACTACATTTTGTGACCACTGATTATAGCTGAAGTTTACACCTGTGTAGGAATTTAATTGATGGTGACAGTTAAGTACTTGAAGAATTCAGTACAGCATGCTTTTGACAATGCTGTAGTGGCAACTCCGTACTATTTTTTAAGAGCCAAGCATTGAATGATCCTTGGGGATCTGGTTCTCACAATATTTGAAAAAAAATCCTATGCTGCTTGATTTCTAGAACTCAGAAAACACACTGCACTATAAAATAGCCTTTGAAACTATCAGAAGAAAAATATTCATTAAGAGCCAAATTAGTGGATACGTATTGTTTAAATCTGGTTTTGTCATGGAATATCTTGTTTTTTTCCATCTATAGTGATGGAAAGCTTTGCTGGGTATAGTATTCTCAGCTGACAGAGAAGATATTAACCAAACCCACATCTGACAGAGGGCTGATTTCCAAAATATATAAAGAACTCAATAAGCTAGTCAGCAAAACACCAAATAATCCAATTAAAAAGTGGGGTATAGAACTAAATAAAGAATTCTCAATAGAGGAATATAAAATGGCTAAAAGACACTTAAGAAAGTGCTCAACATTCTTAGCCATTTTGAAATGCAAATCAAAACAAATCTGCTCCAGTCAGAATGGCTAAAATAAAAAATACCAATGACAGTTTATGCTGGAGAGGATGTAGAGAAAGGGGAACACTCCTCCACTTCTGGGGGGGGGTGCAAACTCTTACAGTCAATTTGGAAATCAGTATAGCGGGTCCTCATGAAAATGGAAACAGTCTATCTCAAGATCCAGAAATTCTACTCTTAGGCATATACCCAAAAGTTGCACATTCATACAATGAGGACATCTGCTCATCTATGTTCATAGCAGCATTATTTATAATAGCCAGAACCTGTAAGCAACCTAGATGCCCCTCAACTGAAGAATGGATAAAGAAAATGTACAATTACACCATGGAGTACTACACAGTAGAAAAAACACAATGGAATCTTGAAATTCTCAGGCAAATGGATGGAACTATAAAAAGCAATCTTGAGTGGGGTAACCCAGTCACAAAAAGAAAAACATGATATGTACTCACTCAAATATTGGTTTTAGACATAGAGCAAAGGATTACCAGCCTACAATCCATACTGCCAGAGAAGCTAGGAAACAAGGAGCACCCTAAGAGAGACATACATGGTCCCCTGGAGAACGGGAAAGGGACAAGATCTCCTTAGCTAATTTGGAGCATTGGGGGAGGGGAGTTAGGAGAAAGAGAAAGGGAGAAGAGGAGGGGAGAGAAGGACATGAGGGAGCATGGGAAAAATAGAGGAGAACAAGAAAAGAGATACCATAATAGAGGGAGCCATTATAGGTTTAAAGAGAATTCTGGCACCAGGGGAATGTCCAGAGACCTACAAGGATGACAACAACTAACAAGATAAGAAACAGTTGAAAGGCTACCTTAAAAGCCATTCTCTGATAACGAGATTGATGATTACCTTATATGCCATTCTACAGCCTTCATTCAGTAGCTGATGGAAGCAGAAGCAGACACCCACAGCTAAATATTGAACTGAACTCCTGGAATCCAGTTGCAGAGAGGGAAGAGTGATGAGCAAAGGAGTCAAGATCTGGATAGAGAAACCCACAGACACAGCGGACCTGAACAAGGAGGAGCTCATGCAACACAGAGTGATATCTGGAAAAAACAGCATAGGACCAATCCAGAACTCGGGTGTCAGGAGGCCTCAGAAATCTATGGGGCCTCTGGTAGTCAGTCAGTGTTTATCCTATTATACGAATGGACTTTGGGATCCCTCTCCACACAGAGGGATACTCTGTCAGCCTAGACATATGGGAAAGGGCCTATGCCCTGTTCCAAATGACATCACAGACTTTGAATATCTCCCATAGAAGGCCTCACCCTTCCTAAGGAGCAGAAAGGGGCTGGGATGGGGGGGTGGTCAGTGAGGGGAAGGCGATGAGGGGAGGGAGAGGAAACTGGGACTGACATGTAAAACAAGCTTGTTCCTAATTTAAAGGAAAAAAAAAAGAGCCAAATTAGACGACAGGTCTGATTTAATACTCGGTTGAGGCACCTCTTCACCAATTGACAATCTCATGATGTGTTTGCCAGCAGAAATGCCCAGATGCTCTCTCCCACTCACTTCTCTTTCCCTCTGCCTGCTTTTCCTTCTCCCCTTTGAGTCTGATTAACATAAAAATGAATATACCATGTAGTATTGCCATTTCTTCAAAATGTAAATATAGAAATAACATCTTTCTAGGATGTCAGATTCAGGCTGCCCTCCACCATTACAAAATGCTAGGCTCATTTTCAATGAAGTCATGGGAAGCAAAGGCATTAGATCGAAAAATGAAATGTCCTCACAGGCTATTCCTACATGGAGGCCACTGACAAATTTTATGGCCTTGGATCCTGAAATAAACACCATTCAGTGAGTGTTTGTACAGTCAGGCCATTAAGTGCAATGATTTGTATTTCCTCAAGAGATCCCTTAAACTACTGTGCCTGGTGTTTGCAGCAGCTTGGCAGGAGTTGTATTTTTTTTAATCCCACAGTTCACTGGCCAATAAAGTGTGCATGGGGTACAATACTTCCCTAGCAAGCTTGAAAGGAAAGAGGTGTGACTGTTGGGCTTTGCAGAGGCCCTGGGATATCTGTCACATATGTAAAGTGCTTTGAATGCTAATCTATTTTGTTCAGTTAAAGTTACTATTTTCTTGGACAAGGCTACTGCCTGCATCCATTTTATGTTGCTACTAACACCATTCCACAGAATAGGTAAAGAGTTTGTAAAGAAAACACATTTATTATTGAATCATGGTGATGACCCTAGTTCAGCGGGTCACATCTGACCTTTTCCATGTGATAGATCTGAAAAAAACATAAATGATCACATGGCAAGAAAGAGTGTGAGGAACCTGGTTAAAGAATGGCCTGCCAGACAATCTGTACATCTACTAGTCATGTGATTGGGTTAATCCATTCATGAGGGTAAAGAGCTAGTCAAGCTTTAACGGGATTAAAACTCATGAGTGTGATGGCAGTCAGTATCAAAGCACATTTAGCTACAGTGAAGGCTTAGTTTTCACCCTCTCTGTGTTCTGGGACTGTGGCCACTGCCATCTATAAAGTGATTACTAACAGTTCTTAAAAGGGCCCCTAAAAGATAAGAACCTTATAATGACAAACAAGAAGATCTAGTGATGATCATGCAGTAAACACTCAGAGATAGTGAACACTTATTTCTAAACAGTTTCCTTAAGCAAGCAAATGCATTTGCAAGTAAATAAACATATAAAACTTATAGTCAGTGGACTATTCCTGCCTAGAGACAGGGAAGGCCCTTCTCCAATGGAATGCAGCCACTATCAGCTAATGTCTAAGCTTTTGCTTTCCTCTTTTAGAATCCCGTGGAGTTTATTCAATCCATTAGTTTGTAAGTGTTGACTGAACAGTTAGATATTTTTTGCCTTGATTATAGCATTGCTCAAGTTTCACTTTCAAACAATCTTAAGTTTAAGCAGTTCTATTTTCTCTTGCAGTTGTCTTTGAATATTGCTATTTGCTTTGCACACTATACAAACTGCAACATATATTCATATATTTATTTACCTTATCAATCCCGAGTGATTCATGTGACCTTTTTGCCTTCTTTGTACTTAGTCTCCTGATCTCTAACTACCTTTAGTGTAAGCTAATGAACCATAAAGAAATTTAAAAAAATTGAGAACTCTTTCCATAATTTACTTGGGATACAAGCAAAAGATGAATTTTCTACATTTGACAAGGATACAGCACAGTGATAGCCTTCTCTCCCTTTCAATCATATCTTCCAACAACTGAAGATCAGTGGATCATTCCTAATTTACACAGTGAGAAATCACTGGAGTACAAATTCAAATAGATGTGGCATTCTTATGTAGAGTACAAATTGATCTAAAGTACTAATTTTAAATGTGAGTATATTTATAAAACTGGAATTCCAAAGTCTATTCAGAGAGAGAGAAATAGAGAGAGAGAATTAATTTGTTGTGATTCATAAGCTCTGGGGTTGCAAAGATATGATCCACAACTTAAAACACATGGTTTTCTAGCTGGAAAAGATGTGAACCCATAAATACACAAAAACTATGAATTCCTAAAATATGAATATTATTTTTAAACCCTACTCTATCATTAATTGCTCAAGATAATATATACTTGGAGAAAAGATAGATTGCTAATTTAATGAGCTGTATGACCACAAGACTAGGCATAAGAATATAGTGTTCTCTCTCTCTCTCTCTCTCTCTCTCTCTCTCTCTCTCTCTCTCTCTCTCTCTCTCCTTTTTTCACTCCCTCCTTCTATTTTTTTAAGAGAAAGTATATTATAGCCCTGGCCTCAAACCTACTCTACATCAGAAGATGTCATTGAATGAACTCCTGATCTTTCTCTTTCTACCTCCTATTGTAATTCAGATTGTGTCATAAAACACACTTTCTGTTGTGCAGTATCCTTCTGCTTCCTTGGCATATCCAGTGCCCAACACCAAATCTCTGGAAGTGTTTGCATTCAGCACACATCTGCACGTCTGTCCTTATCTCCTCCTTCCCTCCTCTACCCCAGGCTCACTCAGTGACTTCTAGCCCATCACCACCTCATCAGGCTAAGCTCTGGAACTGATTCTTAGGTTGGCTTTGTAAATCTCCACTGGTCCATTTAAGCTTCCCTCAAATGCACTGGCCTGTCAGGTACACCACTTAAATAGCATCTCATGTGAGGAAATCATACATAGTTTATTTAAAAGCCCTTCAGCTCCCTTGAAGCAACAGCTAAGCACAGACAGCTAAGTTGCAGAGTGTCTCAGTTGTTCACTACAAATCATAACATCAAATACAGCATCAGACGCACTGAGCAACACCCTGAAAGCAATTTATGCTGATGAACCTCAGCTATTAACATAATAGCACAGGTTCTACAAGCCTTGCTAAGAGCAAGATCAGGCTGGATATGTGGGAATCAGAACTGAGGGACAGTTCAAATCCATGATGACTTCACTTGTGTATAACGACAACAGGCATGCATATACAAATAATTGTTAACATTTTCAAAGTGCAACCACATTCTTCCTTTTCAAGAATCTAGAAAAATAAGCAAAATAGGGATACCATGGATTGTATAGCTACAGGAGCTACAAGTCTCCAGAAATGACAAACAAAACAATGACATTGATGAAAATAAGTTTAGGAACCTTAGGGGATTATAATATTGAATGTAGAGCTCAGGTTCCTGGGCCAGGGTAAGCCTGAGGGCAGCCAGGGGCCTGTCTGGCTCTCCCTCATTTTAAGTTAACAATGGGTGGACTATTGGGAGAGTAAGAGAAGCAGAATGGTTTGTGCACCATGGAAAGGCACATAAAGGAAGAAAGGTAGATGTGAAAGATTAGGAAGAGGCTGGAGGCCAGCTTGTCCCCTGGGTCCATGGAGAAGAGGATGTGGAGTAAACTAAGGAGGGATGTCAGCTTGCTACCCAGGACCATGGCACTGTCCAGATCAGGTGACCACCAAGGGCCATGTGGGGGTCTCTGGTCCTATAGCAGCTAAGGTCTGTGTTTATATATATGGCTACTGTTGCCACTGAGTGCCACTCCGACTCCATTGGACTGGGTACCTTCAGGAGTGAAGATTGGATTCATGAACCATGCTACTACTAGGGTCATACTGATATGGGTGGCTTTTTCTGTCACCTGGGGTCATAGCAACATCCATGCCTATGTTAGTACTGGGGACCATGTCAGTGCCCCTGGTCCTATTGCATCTAAGGTCTATATTGATATCCATGTACCCACAATGGTACCAAAGTCCACCTGAGGAAGCCTGTGGTCTGTGTTACATCCTGTGACCTTGTTGGTATCCAGGGGCCATGCTACCATCAGAACCATCCTTCTCTGAGTGCCCTGAGCTACCACTTGGAGCAAGTTGTCGACCAGGCCAAGATGCTGCATGAGTCTATATCTGGGCCTATGTGACTGTGACTGGGGTCTGCATTGAACTCTGTGATACATATTACTACTAGGGCCTATTCAGAGACCCAGGATCTAGGCCAGAGTCTGTAGCTTGAGTGGATTTAGGGAGGCCATGCCCCAACAGCGGCCATACAGATGTGGTTGGTCTGTGTTACCACTTGGCACAAGGGTGTCATCCAGGCCCCAGCTACTGTCATGCCTGGGTCCATGACCCTGTAGTGGCCAGGATCCAGATTAACATACGTGGCTACCATTGCTACCAAGCACCATGAAGAAGCCCAGGGTCAGACTAGCACCCTGGGTCTGTGTTAGTGATAGAAGACCAGGAAGCATCCATATCTGAGTATTCCTGCACTGGTACTCATTGATATGGTGACGTCTGGGCCTGAGATGCAATTGAGGGCCATTTCAGGGTACACGGTCCAATTGCAGCCAGAGTCTGTGCTGATGTCTAATGTGCCTGGTTCCGTAGAAGGCCATGCAGATACCCAAGATCAAGGGCCAAGTTAGTGACTCAGAGCCATACCACAACTGGGGTTAGTGGTGACATCCAGACCCAGCTGCTGCCAAGGACCATGATCCTATGGGGGATCCATGATCCTATGGTGGCAGGGGGTTTGACCTGAAGTCTAGGCCCTGCAATGGTCACTGGGTGGTGTCCTTTTACTATCTGACTGAAGGAACCATCCCACCTGAATGGCTATTCCCTCCACTCAGAGCCACCTTGCCATCCAGGTCTAAGCTGCAGCCAAAGGCCATGTATGGACCCATGTTCCAACTGCAACTGGGATCAGTGTTGATGTCTATGAACAGTGGCACCTTAGGAGGCCTTAGGAATCAGGCAAGATGACATCAGAGGGCTATACTGAGCCAGGTCCCACCCTTCATTGCCCTGGGAAAACTGGCCTTACCTCTCACTGCCTACTACAGCCAAGAGAGCTGGGCCCCTACCCCTCATCACAGGCCAGGATGAACCTACCCTGAGGGCATACATATAGGGGAGTTGACTGTGCCCCTTCACCCAAGGTGGGTGGCCCCAGGGGCTCAAACTCACCTGACCAGCTAACACCCAGGCTCACAACTGGACCTTGAGTTGACCCACCCTCGCATCTACCCCATCTAGGTCCTGCTGGAGCTTGTGAAGGGCCTGGTCCTGTGGAACATAATCACAAGATCTCAGAGACACAGGATACTCCAGATGAGCTCCGGTGAAGATCCAGTGAAGATGGTGTACCAAAAATTAGAGTTCTTGAACCCGACCAATGACTCATTACAGTGAACAGTTGCCAGTCAAGCTGATGGGACAAAGGGGTATTACTGTGTGACTCACTGAAGCCTCTAATGTCATCAGGACAGAGGAGGAGGTAATGGAGATGCAGAGAGAGAGAGAGAGATTTTTCCTGTCTCAGGTGTGGGGTTTTCTGTTGTGTTTTGGATTAATGGTTTCTTTTCTTTTTGTTGTTTTCCATTTTGTTTGCTTGCTTGATTTGTTTTGTTTTGTTTCATGGAGGAGATTCAGCAGAAGTGAGGGGGGAATATGGGGACCAATAGGAGAACAGAATTGGGATACATGATGTGAAACCCCAAAAGATTCAATAAACAAATTAAAAAATAGTATTGAATGGAAAGTAGGATGATTTCTACCAAAATAACAATCCAGAAGGCAAGTTCCCAGGTATGCAGTTGTGTAAGTGATAGCTATTTAGGAAGAATAAAAATGCAGAATTTTCATCTCCCCCTTGTTTACCCGTATTCTTTAATTGAAAGATAAAGGTCAGAACTGCATAGAATTATCTCAGGGTATGAGAGGAGAGGCTGACCCAAGCTTAGCCATACAGTAAATTAGAGTGCACCATCAACTCCAATTGTTCAAAGCCCATCCGGAAAGCAGACTTCTCTACAGGGCTACATAGGGGACAGTGACATGAGAGTTCTGAAGTCACAGAGTATGGGGGATCAATAGCAATCAATTTTGAAACAAATGAGAAGCTAGCCATATCTGACACCATAGGTTTAATGTCATATTTTATACAAGTGAGGTTTTGATGTCACAGCAAAAGCCTTCACCTTTGTCCTTTTATAAAACAGATCAAATTTTTAAGCTGTGGAAGAAACTTCCTGCTGGGAGAAAGGAAGAGTTTGTGGGGAGGGAGCATAGGAATATAAGAAAACAAACAAGCTAACAGATTATATGAAAACTAAGAAAAACTGAAAAGCCCCTGGGGATGTGATGCAGTGTGATTTTAGGGAAGGTGAATGGAGTCTGCAGCTGAAGCTCACTTAAAAAGGGCATCATTCATTCAGATGCACTGTAAAAACCTATAACCCAGGAGGATTTAATTTCATTCACCCAGAAAATAGACTTGAGAAATGCTTCAATGTATGGAAAATTTGAGCTTTCCAAACTGTCTCTTTGGAAAGAAAACAGCATATTTCCAACACATGTTCTTACACTAGCTGTGTAAAGAAAAATGACAAAGATTTAACCACAGCCTCTTCCTTTTTTTTTTCAACTTCTTTTATTTGAATTAGAAACAGGATTGATTTAAATGACAATCCCAGTTCCCTTCTCCCACCCGTCCTCCCCTACACCACCACCTCAACTAAAACCCTACCTATCACATAACATTTCTGCTCCCCCTGGAGGGCGAGGCCTTCCATAGGGGGTCATCAGAGTCTATTGTATCCCTTGGGATAGGGCCTAGGCCCACCCCTGTGTGTTGGCTCAGGGAGTATTCCTCTATGTGGAATGGGCTCCCAAAGTCCACATCTATGCTAGGGATAAGTACTGAACTTCTACAGGAGGTCCCGTAGATTTCCGAGGTTTCCTCACAGAAACTCATGTTCCTGGGCTCTGGATCAGTCCCATGCTGGTATTCCAGCTAACAGTCTGGGAGCAAGAGTTCCCCGATGTTCAGGTCAGCTGTTTCTGTGGGTTTCACCAGCTTTGTCTGGACCCCTGTGCTCTTCACTTGTCCTTTTCTGAATCTGCACAGCCTCTTCCTTTACTCTTAAATCCTAACACATGTTTACTTGGGAATGCTGGGCAGCTTTAGTGTTGACATGCAATATTATAAAACTTTCCTGAGGTTGTCTGCAATGAGAACCAGGATTAAGGTCTGGTTCACATCAAGATGGTTTCTCATCCTCTCCCCCAACCCCATCTCTCTCTCTCTCTCCTTTTCTTCTTTCCTCCTTCCCTCCATCTCTCTTCCCTCTGTTCCTCCATCCCTTCCTCATCCTCATTTCTTCTTCCAAATGCAACATGCTTCAAAAACAGCCTGTTTTGTTACTTGATGCTGAACTATCATTATGTATAAAGATGACCTATGTATCTACACATGTAAGTTTCAAGGGTGCATATATATCAGTTGTAACAAACTTTTGAAAGCTGTCAATACAAGAATTTTCCCTTCAGAAATACCAGTGTTGTAATTTATGTGTGGTATCTTGCTTGATTGTTTGGCAAACATTTGAAGGATGTATGTGGTCCTCCACAAACCACATCATACAGTTTCTCCATGGACTTCGTTAAGTAGAAAGTGCCCTAGTGTAAGCAAATTGCAAGGAATATGATAGGTTGCTATCCTTATGGTCCTGAATGACAGATCACGGACTGAAAAATTGACTATATTTAGCTTTAAAAATCTAATGGCATTGGCTTTACTAGACTTTGGATTTGCTCAAAACCTGTGCATTCTTTCTCCTTTCCATTTTCTCCTTCCATAATGGGAAGGCTACTCTATGCTTTTATACACTAGCTTTGTACCTTGTTTGATTTTACAAGTTCACAGGTACAGAGAAATTTCATTTCAGAATGAATCGTAGCTGCAGCCTCACCCTCACTTGATTTAGATGATATTTTCACATGAGACTTTGGACCTGGAGTTGATGCTGACTGATTTAAGATTTTGTAGGCTGCTGAGACAAGGATAAATGCATTTCAAATGTGCCAAAGAGAACATATTCAAATGGAAAAACAAAGTGAATAGAAAACTGCAACAAAATGATGACAATGACAAAACCCAAAACCCTTAAAGAATCACAGTGCTATAATGAAAGAACCAACACTTAGCCGAGCCTGAAAGAATAAGAAAAAGCAAGCCTGAACCGGGCATTGGTGGTGCATGCCTTTAATCCCAGCATTCAGGAGGCAGAGGCAGGCAGATCTCTGTGAGTTCGAGGCCAGCCTGGTCTCCAGAGTGAGTGCCAGGATAGGCTCCAAAGCTACACAGAGAAACCCTGTCTCGAAAAAACCACAAAAATGAAAAGAAAAAAAGAAAAAGCAAGCCTGAAAATTTAGAGAAACAATGGTTAGGAACATTCCTCACAATTGCTTAAGTGAACTCCAGCTAAAATAAGTCCAATGAAGCTGCAAAAATAAGCATTCCATATTCAAATTTGATAAAGCTCAAGACAAAAATAATATTGAAGTGTCCCTGATGATCTACAATGTCTTAAAACTTGACCAACAATAAATCTAGAGATGCACATGACTTCATTAGCCAACTGTACCAAGAACCTTATTTCAAGTAGCTACCATAATGGTGTTGGTAACATTGACAATTGGCATATTAGGGGTGTCATTATTCAGAAACCCTCACAAAAACAATAGGCAGATCACTACAGACTGACAATGAAGCAGCCTCAATGAGGATGCCAATGAGGATTTTTATAGGTAAGGTAGAAGCACCTGCTACTTTGTTTACAGTTACATACCACATCCCCATTTTCCAAAGCATATGAAGTTGTGATTCCAGCTCTCTTGTTCTAAACTTCTCAGAGTACAGCCCTTTGTTGTAGAGTCAGGCATTTCTCTAGTTTGGTAAGAGAATGCAGTGACATAGGTGTAAATTTTCCATGCTTAGGTTGACAACTACCCTATTTAGAGATTTTCACTCTGTCCTATTATAAGCCCTGAGACTGTTAATTCTCTGGTCCTAAAATGGCTGTTTTAGTAATCAGCTGTCTCTGATTGTGTACTTGAAGTTTAATTCCTCCCAATGAACTAAATTCCCATAATCTTTGTCCTGGGGAATTTATATATAGTCTTTTATATAATTACCTTAATGACCATTTGAGAAAAAGTAAACAAAGATAAGCAGCCATTAGTGAGGTCAAAGTGTAAAGACTTCACACATTTTAAAGTGAATTACATTAAAATTTAGAGTATACATGGAATGAAAGGTATTAAAATACTTTAATAGTGTTTTGTCCTGAGACATCATGAGGCTTGGAGATGCAACCAACAGCAAAGAGGTAATACAGAAGGAAGTCTATTGACAGCTACACATCAACTGTGGCATAAGCATGACCTACACTAATGATAAATAGATCCATTTCTAATTAAAAGAAAGAAAATTAAATCATACTTTGTAATATAATCACAATATAATAAAAATGTGGTATAGTTAAATAAAGAAAATTCTGTGGTAAGAAATCACTGTTAATATAGTCTGAATGAACCACTGAAGATTAGGTGAAGTCAACTTAGCAGTGTAAGTGCTGAAGAACTTTAACAATACAAAACTAGGTCTTTGGAAATATTACTCTTATAAGCAGTACTCTTAGGGTCTTGATCAGTTCCCAATAAAGTAGATTATTCTCACAAAATTAGCAAGCATGTTTCCTGACCCTCTTCTTTCACTTCTTTTCATGAAATCTGTTCTCATACATAATGGCATCTGTCATGTTGTCATATACTCATAAAGTCCTCACCACAGCAAGCATATACCTGGAATTTTCTTTAGTTTAATACTCACCTTCAGGTATTCTTTATAGCAACAAGGAAAGAGCTAAGTCAGCAAGTGAAAAATCATATAAACTGATAATGCAATATACACAAACACGTGTATGGATAAAACATAAGACACATGACATCTAGTTTTTGTCTGCAATTACATGATTATAAAAATGATTATAAAAATTATAAAATGATTATAAAAAGTGAAAAAGATAATTTAAATGTATTTCAGAATATCTGTGACATGCCTTATTTTTTTAATATTATGTGTGATTGTTTTGGCTGCTTGTATGCACATGCATCACATGCATGCAGTACCTTTAAAGACCAAAAGGAGGCATCAGATTGCCTGGAACTGGAGTTGTGAGCCACATTGGGGGTACTAGGAACTGAACCTGGGTCCTCTAGAAGAGTAGCAAGTACTGTTAGCCATTGAATCATCTTTTAGTCCTTATCATTTTTTTTCTTTTAAAAGCACTTACTTTTCCTATGACCTCTCAATCTTTCATCATGGAAGACAGTCTTAAGTTTATTAGGTTAAACACAATATTTTTATGTTCTTGGTGTTTCAGGTACCTGTACTTTAAATACTTTTGTTTCAAAATTTGAATAATTTTGGTAAAGATCACCTATATCTTTACAAAGTTTTTCTTCCATTATCTATTTTCTCAACTAAAAGACATGGGAATATCTCTTTGTGCTCAGTGATTTTATTTTCCTCCCCTTTGGGACATTTGTTGAGCATATTCTTCAATAAATGTCATGAATATTTATAACTGTGAGGTGAAATAGTACATAGAATGTGTTTATCCCTAGATTAATTTATAAATACAATACTGAATCAACTCATGAATATCAAGATGAGATCCAATTTGGAACTCCTGTTATGTGGTAAAAAATAATCAAATAAAGAAGAATTAATGATAAATTATTAAAACATACATATTCCTAACTACATTTATTTGCTCATTATATTGTCAAGTTGATATTTGAATCATCAGACATCACCTCATTAGTTACTATATATAAGCACCCAGGTAAAGGAGATTACTAATAGTAGTTAACCTGCAAAGGAAGATGAGAAAATATATGACTATGCCCTGTATATAACTAGTCTGATAATGTCAAGAAATGCCTTTGATGCAACAGTTGTTGAAGTAAACAGACTGATGATATGACAAATCGATTGATCGTTTTCTTCTGGAAATTAATTTATACATAACTTCATATTAGAAGTAAATTCTCAGTATATTTAAACATTATGCAACATATGTAATCAACCAATGAGGTGTGAATTCTAGCATCGTATTTAGAAAGAATCAGATTGAGTAAACAACAGCTTCATTTATGTATCCATGGTTGGGAGTGTGTAGAAGACAGAATTGGTGATGGGAAAATTTCAAAATGATAAGGTTATTCTTCACAGAAATGGAGGAGAAAATGGTAAAGGCAAAAAAGAGGTTTTAAAAAAGAGAAGTCAAAAACCACCACAGGGAAATAAATATGAATGAAGGGAAAACTGATCACGTGAAGGTGAAGGAAAAAAGCTAACGTGTGAATAAAGAGTATGTGATGATGTAATATCACCATAGAATGTTAAAAGATAAAGAGAAGATAAAGAGAAATACAATTGTGATACAAAGGACAACCAAAGGAGAAGTAACAATGACACAGAAACTAAGAAAGATGGCTACATGAAAATGAAGTGGTTTTTATTGCTGTTGCTATTGTTTTTAGTAGAAAGATGGAATAAAGTATGGATGAATACAAAAGACAGGAGTGAAAATGGTTAATCTTGACTGCTAACTTGATGGAATGTACAATCATCTAGAAGACACACCTCTGGGAAGGTCTGTGAAGATAGTTCCAAAAAGGTTTAAATAAGAAGAGAAGAACCACCCTGAGTGTGTGTGGCACCATTCTGTGGGGTGGGATCCTGGACTTAATGGACAGGAAGTAGGAAACTTGGGGCTAGTGTTGTTTCTTTCTCTGTTCCAGACTGCAGATGTGTTGTTGTGGAGGGATGTCTTTAGGAGACAAGGCCTGAGAATAGCAGGAAAAAGCTCCCCCTGTGACAAGACCCTGTAAAGCCCCTGACCCATTGGACAAAGCCTGTGGACAGTTCACTACCTAATTCTGGGTATATTCCTGTGAGCACATGTTCTCTTTCTTTCATTATGCTGGCCATATTGCTGGCTGCCTTTAGTTTCACTTTCTCAGTCACTAACAAAACAGTTTTTACAAAAGGAAAACTTACCCCTGATGACTCTTCTCTGAGTGAGCCAGAGGGAATGCTGTTAAAAGTACAGTGGACCTCATGCAGTCCCTAAATCCTTTGATGTTTCAAGTGTGACAATGAATTTGGGCTTTTTAAGAACAGGATATTGCCTTTCCAACACACCCTGCAACAAGCCTGAAAGTGTCACACGATTTCATGAAGTTTAATATTATAAATTTGCATAACTGTTCTGGAGAAAATGATTTTAATCACAAGAGTCTTAGAGAAATGTTAATACATACATGATATTAAGAGTTAATGGGAACAGTCTAGGAACAGGGAATGAAGTAGAATCATAGAAACCCACAATGAGCCGGGCAGTAATGGCAAACACCTTTAATCCCAGGACTCGGGAGGCAGACGCAGGTGGATCTCTATGAGTTCAAGACCAGCCTGGTCTACAAGAGCTAGTTGCAGGACAACCTCCATAGCCACAGAGAAACCATGTCTTGAAACCACCCCCTCACCAAGAAAAAGAAAGAAAGAAAGGAAGGAAGGAAGGAAGGAAGGAAGGAAGGAAGGAAGGAAGGAAAGAAGGAAGAAAGGAAGGAAGGAAGGAAGAAAAATCCTCAATGCCCTATTTCTAGTCACTGTGTCAATATTGTAGGTAGTTGAGAGGAGACAGACATGAGAACAAGGGATAGAGTGCCATCTAGTAAGAGTAAGTTTCTAAATTATGTTGCATATAGGATAAAAGAAAAAACCTGATATATCCCCGGATGAGATGGAGTAGTACAGAAAGTAGAAAGGACTGGTCCAGCTTCAGCTGGTGAGTTGATTGTGATACTTAGACCTTACCAGAAGTAAATGTTAACCACTAGAAGCAAAACTGTCCTTCACTTTCCATGACACTGTAACTGCTAATGCTGCCAACCAGGCACACTGTTCTACCTGTAGGTGTGCCTAGTTAAAACAAACACCACACACAAACAAACAAAAACAGCATCCTTTATGGTTTGCAACACCGCTTATACTTCTAACGTTAGAGTTATAGATCAAATAGGTAATGGTTACCAGTGGGAAGGTCGGGGGACAGAATGGGAAAGAAACAATGAACAAACTGGTAATTATTGTAACCATTTTTAGAAACTTGAGGAAACAAATGTGACTGTAAAACTGTTCATGCAAACCACTGAAATTGTATAAATAAAAATGGTCCAGGCTATTCAGGATCAGTTTCTTACTTGTGAGAACTTCTCACATCTATCCAAGGTCATCTGTCACAACTGGAATTAAGTTTCCAGTAACTTCACACTTCTACAAACAGACCTTTCTAGATATAGTGGATTGAACCCACTCTTAAACCATGACCCTAGTTCTTAAGTTGCTTTGTCAGGTATTCCATAACAGCAATGGTAACCAACATAAAGGGATATTAGTAAATAAAATGATTGATATCATTTTACAAGTTGCTTGTTTCTTTGTTTAATAATTTGATTTTTTGAAATAGAATTTCTCTGTGTCACATCTCTGTCTGTCCTGGAACTCATTCTCTAGAACAAACTGGCCCCGAACTCACAGAGGTGTACTTGCCTCTGCCTCCCAAATGCTGGGATTAAAGGCATGTGCCACCACTACCCAGTTTATTTCATCAAGTGTTTTTAATGGGAGCAAGCTACAGTTTTACTAGTATTGTTCCACTGAAAGATACCATCCTTCAACATGATCAGCAATATTATGTAATTGGATTTGAAAAAAATCTACATATTATTGTTACTTGTTAATATTGATAACAATATATTGATCCTACAGAACAGAGCAATAAATAAAAGGAAGGAATGACAAAATTAACTGTGTGTGTGTGTGTGTGTGTGTGTGGCTCTGACTTCATCTCTCCTTCCCTGCACTACAAAAAGAATTTCACTGAAAAACACCCCTCACAGTGTGAGAATCTGGTGATTAATAAGAGAATGTATTTTAAAATCTAAGATCCATCATGATTGCCAAATAGCAAAACCACAGGGAACAATCACTCACCTGTGCCAGACCCAAGTGAACATGAAAAATGAGAAGATGGTTGCTTTTCCTTTCTGTAGCTTTCTATACAGGAGAAAACCTTTTGAGACATTGCTGAGAACTTCAACATCTTGTGCTCAGCCCAAGTCCCCATGACAATTTAGAATTTAACTACTCTTCTGCTAGGTCCTTATAATATTTTGTTGGTAATAGGCAATTAATCATTGATGTAATTAATGTTTTTAGCATGGTTTCATGTCCATCTCCCAGATAAATCAGCAGGTCACACTCTTTTGATGATACATAGTAACTTGGACTTTAAAGCACTTTATCATTATTTTATCTGTATGTGTGTTTTTATCTGGATATATGTCCATGTGCCACATGCCTTGTACCAGAGAGGCCAGAAGAAGGTGTTGGATCTTTAGAAATATATTTGTAGTCTGTTGTGAGCTGGTGCTGGGAACCAAACCCTGGTTCTCTGAGACAGCAATATGCCGTCCTCAACTCTGGATCCTTCTCTACAGTCCCATAACCTGGACTTCTTAATAAAAATGAAATATTTAGTGTTAGATCAACATGCATACAAATCTATGTTCATTATGCTAATGCCTTCATCTTCCTTCTGCAATCCTTCTATTTTCCAATCCATTGTTACTGACATTTTAATTTGGTTCAGTAATATACAGCAATCTCATCAGAAAATACATTTAGCACATTGGCTAAATTACTGGTTGGAATTTCATTTTCTTTGGCATTTTAAGGCATTTAAAGTAAACTGATGGTAAACACTTTAGGGATGATAGCCCTCCCTTATCAGTGTACTCCTCACCACTCACTGTTAATTTATTTCTTGAAATGGTTAGCCAGTGAGAATACTGAGAAGAGAAAACATTAACTGTGTTTGACTAAGCCAAGAACCTTAGCATATATTTTAAATTAGTATGTTCAGTATTATCACCCTTAATTCAGTCCCATCACAAATATACTGTGTTATAGAATAGCACATTTTTCAAATAAATAGGGGAAAAAGCAGTGAAATTAGCTGACACTAACTGAATAGCAATTTTACGGTTCTGTTTTCTGTTGCTATGAGCTCCTAAGGAAAAAGCTCCAAAGACCCTTTGGAAATGGACGAAAATGAGTCACGAATCTATTTTGACACATTTGGATGACAAATACTTGGTTTGAACAAAAAGTGCATGTAAGTGCACAATCAAGGTGAACTATAAGAGGCAGAGGGCAAGAGCATATGATGACAACATCCACCCAAGGACTAGGCTTTGAAGCCTCCGGTTTCATTTCAGCATAGCCTTTTCTTTTCATTCCACTTCTGCTCCTACATGAAAGAGGGCTCAGTCCCTGAAGCCAATTTCAGTCACCTAGTTCAGTGCTCAGTACTTCATGCTTCTATAAAGTGTGTGATCTTTTCCATCATCTCTAAGACCTCTGAGATGTCTGACCTTTTCACTGCTGTGATCTCTCCACATTCTCTGCAGAAAATTGCTCTTGACCTGTAAGCAATCCCTTCTACAAATTTTTCCCTGTCTTTTCATTGGGAACTTCACAGAACCTAGTTGCAAGTCAGTATAAAATATTCATTTATGTATTTACATATCAGAATGCTATGAAAATTATGAATAATGAACAAATTACAGATATACAGCACCACACTAAAGGATAAAATTCCATATTCCCTTCAATTGACACATAATTGTACATATTTATGTAATGTCCTATGATAATTAATGATCAGACCAGGATAACTAGCATTTATATTTTAAGCTTGGCATTCCTTTGCTCTGGGCTCCTTTGAACATATAATATATATATATATATATATATAGTATTATATATATATATAATCATGTTATAGGGAACTATAGCTATTGTGGTATTCTATAGGCTATCATATCTTATCCTTACCATTCAATATGTACTAATCAGTAACCCAAAGATATTTATGGATTAAAAATATGTAAAAAAATACACAGTCTCTTCTGTGAATTAGGTGAATCAAACATAATGGTTTAACTTAGACATTTTAGCCCAGTGTTAGACAATTCAGGGTTCTAATGTACACACACACACATAAATTAATTCCTATGTTGTATGTATTGCTGTAATGATATAGATTATTATCCATAAGAAACAAAAAAACAACAACCCAAGTATCACACAACTGGTTGTATTTTTCAGTAGAATTGATGGGTTCTTTTCATGCAAAGGTCCACCAAGGAGGAGGATGAACTATCTCTGCTTTCCATTACAGTAAGTTGCTTCTACCTCCAGTGAACTTTGTCAGAAAAGTAGAAGTCAGCACAGCATGTGACAATCAGATGCTGAAGCACATTTATTGTGACATCTGATCATAGTAGTGTGCCTTGATGCCATATTATTTGGTGTGTCATTCTTAGATCCCACGTTGCCATAACAACAGAATATGTGTGTGTTTAGTAGAAAGACAACCTTTTTTTTTTCTTAGTCAATTTTTTTTCCTTTTATCTAAAGAACTCACCTCTTTTCTCTGAGGTTTCAAATAATACAGCATGATAGAAGCAACATAGGCAATAATTATAGAAACCTCAATAGAAAAGATATATGTTTTAAATGAAAGCTTTAAGTCTCTTGCCTTATGTCCTAGGATGGTTAAAGATGATTGAAGTGATTCCTCCCTGTATCTATCATAGCAACCTTTCACCTTATCAGAGACAAGCTAAAGATACAAAGGTTATGGCTTTCTTGATTAATCTATGTGACAAGAGCAAATTGCCTGCTTTCCTTTGTTCCTTTTTTTTCCTATAGAGTGCCAGAGGCAGAAAACTACTATGCTTCACTAGTGACTCATAAGAAAACTTAATAGAAGGTCTCTAGTGCCCACTGGCCCTACAGTACCTGATTGATGTAGTCCCAAACTTAAGTAGGCTACCTTCATTGAACTGAGCACTTCAGAGGCACAAAAGGAAGTATGGGGGAAGGGTTTTCTTTCAGGCAATGGGAGAAACAGGTCTCCCATATTTTACTGCTATTCACATTAGCTCTGCTTATGAAGAAAGTGTATTTTTGCCATTGCTACCCATAGGAAGATCACATTTTTGTGTGATTTTTATCATCTTCATAGTTTAAAAATATATAGTAGATTTTGATTTGTCCGAAGCATCTCCAGTATCTGATGCTTTAAGTTATATTTAATAGCAAATATATCATGGGATGTTTGTGAACATTATAGCAAATAATTTATGCAAATGTTTAAAAGACTATGTACAAAAATCTTTGTAATCAGTGATGATTGCTGTAATTATATGTTGGCATGTGAAAGACCCTGAAGTAGTTCCTTTGGCAAATGCTAAGCTGGTGACATGTGACCTCCACCCCTGGGTGTAAATCACTCCAAATAACTAGTAGGAGGCTCTCATACTACATATTTAATGCTAACATGTATAATGATAATGTTGGATGGTGAGTAGCATGTGATAAATGACTTATTATGCACTTTATAATTTTAATAAATATATTTACAAGATTATATATTAAGTATGCAATATTCACATACATTCTTGTGACTATGATAAAATAGTTTGATAAAAAGCAGCTTAAAGGAATAAAATTTGATTTCGTCTCACAAGCCAAGTTCTATCATGGTCTGGACAGCAGGAGCTTGAAGCAATTGGTCACATCACATTCACAATCAGGAAGGCACGGAGGGGCGAGTTCATACTAGTGATCAGTTCAGCATTTCCATTTCTCACACACCAAAGTCACTGCACAGGGAATAGCTCCACCCACATGGACTTCCAAAGCAATTAAAGTAATCAATACAGTCATCCAGTTTTCCCTTTAGGGCCATCTCCTGGATGATTCCATCAATATGGCAATTAACACTAACTTTTGCAACTCCATACATTGTGAATTTGGCACCCAAACACATCACTTTTAAGCCATAAACTTTCACTCCATGTCCCCATAGGCACATGACCATGTAATAATATAAAGTGATTGGTTATGCTTTAGAAGTCTCCATAGTCTTGAAAAATCCTAATGCTTTAAAAATCCAACTGTTCTTAACTGTGAGCTTCTGTAAAAGCAACCCAATTAACACACTGCCAATATAAAAAAGCACAGAGTAAACATTCCTGTTGCAAAATGGAAGAACTGGGCAGTACCAAGAAATAATTGCACCAAAGCAAAACCAAAGTCTAGCAGAATAAGCATCAATTCCTGAAGGTCCATGTCCCTCATTGGAATGGTGCTGCAAGTCATCTGAACACCAAAAAGATTGAGCAGCCTCACCCTATAACATCTGCTACACTCAGCACACATAGATTCTCTCCTGGCCCAGCTTCATTCCATGTCTACAGCTCTACTAGGTATACATCCATGGTCTCAACATCTCCAGCCTGAAGCCCCCAGTTTAACTGTAGCCTCTCCTTTATAACTTCACACAGTAAGGTCCCTGGAACTCTGACATCCCAGGCTGCAGGAACTCTGACTATTACAATCACTGCTTAGGTTCAGTTGCTCTCTGAAGCCAAATTTTCATTATACCCTCAATCTCCCATTTACCATGCCTGCAAAACAAGTAACACAGAAGTCATGCTATAAAGTTCCCCAACCAGCTCCATATGTAGCCTGGCCCTCTTGGGCTGCTGCATCAGCTTCTACATAATAACCATGGGGAAACATTTTCCTAGACAGCAGTTTCCTAGGAATAAGAAACACCTTCAATTTAGGCTTTCTTCATTTAAATGAGTCTGGATTGTCACAAGACAGAGCTTCTTAGGGATGTTATGTTTGCCCTCAGGACACCTTTCCTATTGTTCAAGTGTAGGAAAGGAGGTTTCTCTTCAGTGGTAATTATCCACTGAAGAAAGCAATTACAGGTGTTTTCTCTGCAGAAATGTTAATGCTTTCCTGTCTTTAAATTTCCTCTGGAAAAAAAATTAGTCAATTATTTTTAAATTCAATTTCACACAGGTACCAAGAACGTAGGGAAAATAAATCCAGGTTCTTGACCAAAATATCACTTAAATGATCCAGTTTCTGATAGAGTCCTGGTTCCTCTCTGGAATCTCCCAGGAGAGGTTTCCTGTTTGTGTTTCTCTAAGCCTTACAGTCTTCCATGCTCCTACCTGAATGATTCTTTGTACTCCATGCTGGATATTTTACAGTTAAAGATATTTATAACAGATTCTTCCACATTCTAGCCACCAAACATTTCCCATGACCTAGGAACTGCACCACCATGTAATAGTCTACTTCATGGTACCAGAATTTGTTGTCTTAGTTACTTTCTTATTGCTGTGTTAAAATTCTCTGGCAAAACTAACTTTATGGGAGAGTTCCTTTTGGCTCACAATTCAGGGTATGCTCCATCATGGGCAAGTTAAGGCAGCTGCGGCTCTGGAAGCAGATGGTCATATCATACCTACAATAAGAAAGAGAGAGTTAAATGAATGATAGTGTTTAGTTAACTTCTCCTCCTATATAGTCTAGGATTCCATTTCTAATTAAATGGTTATAACACACAGTAGCAAATATATCCCCAAATTTAATATCTGATATAATTGTGGTTATTGATTCTAGCCATAAACTATAATCTCCATGAAAAATATTAAAAATATAGTTTCAATGCACCTTTACATTGATGTCCTGATTCAGTACAGTGAATTGGCACCATCAGTTCTTCATTTAACAAACTTTGAAGATCATTATAACTAATCCATTTTGGGAATTAGAAATCTGTAGCATTCTAGTATTAAAACTCTGGAGGCCAAAAAAAGAGACACGTATATCCTTTCCTACTTTATTTTACCCTTTCCCAACAAATCAACCGCAATTATAAGAAAAACATAGGATATATACACTTTATTATAAAAAAATTAATTGATCTTAGAAAACAAGTTAATTCTTTGCAAAGCTGCCATTAACTTGTCCATATCAAAGGGATGGAATTTAACTTTTGCATAATTTTCTTTTCCTTGAATGTCAAGTATTAAATCATCTTAAATATTACAATCTACCCATTTTTATATCAGCAAAAGGGAAGGTTTATGGTTCCTCATTTCAGCCTATTTTTCTACTTTCATTTATGGGGTTGGTCATCATTCTTGTGTTGAGTAATTAATGAGATATGAAGAGAGAAACTGTTATGGAGGCTTCAATCATTTAAGGTCTATTCAGTATTATTACATCTTTGGCAGAAGAAAATAAAATCTATGATAAAAATGAGAATTACAGCCTCATCTAAACTAATTTAACTATGGTTTTTAAGTATCACTGATCATTTCATTAGCCCTTTCTGACAGGTTTGTCTGGGCACATAGATGATTGACTCAATGTTATAGTACTCTGCATAGCTATTCAGACACAGCTGACAGGACTGAAGATGTGTGGAATTATTTCTCATGTTTCTAATATGACCTGCATATTAAACCTGGCTAAAATATTCTTCCTTTAAATTTGAGCTGCCGTGGTCTATCATTGTTTTCATCGCTGTTCAAACCCCATGTAACTGGTCGTCATCAAGTAGCAATGTCAGTTAAAGACTCAAACAAGCATTTGTTACCTTGAAAATGTGTGGATGTATCATAGACAGTGGCCTGTAGAATTGCTTGAAAAGTTTCTTTTTCACTGAAAAGACTGACACTCCACACTCCCTGGATCACAATTTATAAAGCAAGCCAAGCTAACAATCTAATGGTTTATATACGCATATATTCTAATATTATACCAGTTCTGTTTCTTTCGAGAACTCTGAAACCAAACAATTTAAGTAACTTTTGGGGTATCTTTTCAAGACAATTTTGCTTTTGCAATACATTCGGTCCTATATGTGACAGCTTGTCTTCTATTCTGCATTGAATTGACTCTGCTTAAAAATCATTAGTTAAACTTTTAAAAAGAAAAGGTCTAGTCAGTTTGTTAGATGAAATTTGCATTGTCCATTTTGTCACAGCAACTATGACATTGAGAATAGAGAAGGAACAAAAAGTAAAGATTGAAAATAATACAAGAAGTTTTGCTATTTTTCTATCTCATTGTGGTGATCTTGGGTCAGTTCTTCAATCTTCTGTCCTTTTTTTCTTACTTGTAAAAGAGTAGAGACATGGTGGTTGTGAATTTGTAATAATATGCCAGAGAAGATTATTTGAAATTGTGAACTATTTTGTGGTATTAAAGATAAACAATTCTACTTCATTGTCTTTATTGTATAGAGTAAGGTACAAATAAGCTTCTGCTTGCTGAAATTGAGCTTGAAATCAGGACCATGATCCCGAGTCTTCAGTAACACATTGCTGACCTGACTCTGAAGATTAGTGAAGTATCAATTAGCCTTGGGACAGCTTTCCCTACTTCCACATCCTAAAAAGTCATCCAGCCTTCATATTATATCACTCTCATATGTTTGTAAGTCTAGTATAAACATGTTACTTAGAGCAAAGAGCAAGTTATGGTTCTTCATCATGATAACTCCAGCACTAAGGAGGATTTGGAGGTAGAAGTGTAAGTCCATGACCTGCACTGACTAAATAGTGAGACTCTGCTTCAAAATCATTCTGGGCCATAATGTAAATTCTTTGAAATACACATTGATGCCCCTCAATGGCTTTATATTTGCAAGATCTGACAAAGTCTTTACACTTATTACTTAGTAAACATGGTGGAATTAAGGTAGCTGGCTCATTAATGGGTGTTAAGTTGTTATTAAATATATAATATAATAATAATTTTGGCATATATTATTAAATGTCAGTGTTCCTGCTATTATCCTGAAATAATGGAAAAAATCTCACACTGAGATACTTTATTCAGGGAAAGTAGTACCTTTAATAAAAAATATTACCACAAACTTCCATTAGAGATATGAAGAAACCTGTGAAGTGGAGAAGTGTCTTCCCTGGGGCAGAGCACACCAATTCTCTACTGCCAAGTGGCTATCCCTGAAAACATACATACAAGGAACCTTATAGAGACAGAGCAGGAGATGTTTAGGAATATACATGAATATGCATATACATATATGATGCCATAACAATTATGAAAGAAGAGGCCATGAACTTGAAGGAGAATGGAGAAAGGTATGTGGCAGGTTTTGGAGGTAGGAAACGGAAGGGAGATGTTGCAATTATATAACAATCTCATGAATTTTTAAAAATAAAAAAAATTACCCAGGAAGCTTGTTTTATATTTAATCTTTGCAGAAGAAATGTTAGTGCTATTAAAATTGCAAACCACCAGCAAGTCCCACCCACAGAATTTACTGAGAGTGTTTACCTAAAAGCTGATTATAGCTGCTGAGATGGAGGGTGGGAAATGAACTTCAGAGCTTCCCTGAAAATCAGAGCTGTACAACAGGAAGACTGAGTAAAGAGAAACAATTTCTTACTCTGCCTCCCACGTTTTACATCCTTTGATCTCTAGAATGGAAAAAAAAAGTGATCTTGGGCCTCAGGTGCAGGCAGTGCCCAGTCTCCATGGAGCAGCTTGCCCAGCAGTCTTTGGGCCTCTCAGTCTCTAGGTATGTATGCACTGGGATGTGAAAGTTCCACTTGTGCCTTTTCCTGGTGTGGGTCCTTTCTTTCTAGTCCTCTAATCAGTACACACATGTAGATATCAAGGGCTGGAGGAGGCAATGAGGACTGGAAACGGGTGTATGCACCCCACAGTATCTTTGGAAACACTGCTTACCACAGACAGGTACCAACAGTGAAGAGTCTTAAAGTTGAAGAACCACGGATGGGTAATTGCTTAGAGGACAACAGAGAGCGAATCTGTGTAAGTTTCGAAAGTGAGAAGGCAACCAGATGGCAAGCAGGAAAGTCTGCTTTCATGCTGAAAACATGGAGCTTCATTAAGAGGAGGATTATACTGCTTTCAACCATTGGAATTATTCAAGGGTTACAGTATTGTATCCAAGGAATTTGTATGTTGATATATATGTTGTATATTCATATATAAAACATATAATGTGTGTGTGTGTGTGTGTGTGTGTGTGTGTGTGTGTGTGTGTTTTATTTCAATACCATACTTTGAAGAAGACATTCACAATGTTTTCCACAATGAGCAAAATTTAAAAATAAAAAATAACCCTTGTACCAGAATTATGCATCATTCATCTGGGACTCTTCTAATCAGAGACAGCAACACAGAACTCTGGAGATGTCAACACAGGCCAGGGTATAACATAGATTATAAGAGAGGACATGACACAGAAGTGATACACACTGCAGAGGTCCTCAAACAAGACTTGACACTCCTCTCTATTAAGGAAAATTGCTGAAAGAGCTCATACTTGAATATTGTATGCAGGCAGTTATATTTACATTCAGCAGGTGACTACATTTGTTTTGTCATTTTGGAATTGAATTGGCTTTAATCCATTTGTTTGGAAAATTAAGATGAAAACAAATGAAAATCTCAAATGTACATGAAAAATAGATCATCCATGCAACTTCATGAATTGAATTACAATTGACAATCAAAAGAACAAACTATGTTTATATGGTCTGAAAAGATTAAGTGCAGTCCAAACATAGATGAGTTTAATGTGTTACTTCATTTGTATTAAATTATGAGCAAAGAGGATTGAATAGACAGTGATACAATGGTGGAGATAAGGATAACAATATTTAGGAGTGAGAGGTGACTGATTGAACCTATAAAAGAGGCTCTATTCACTATAGTATTATTTTCTTTATCTACATGCCTGTTATTGCAATAACTTAGGAAAATTTTATCTTGTTGTAGATATATATAATTTATTAATTTGGGGGGCATCTGATACCCTTTCTTTCTATGTAGGCCTGACTGTCCTGGAATTCACTATGTAAACTAAGCTGTCCTTAAACTCACAGTAATCCTCCTGCCTCTGCTTCCTTAGTGCTGGAATTAAAGGCATGTGCCTGGCTTTCATTCTTTATTAAACATGTCATCATTTAAGTTCAAAACAAACAAACAAATAAGCCATGAATGTAGAAATATATGGCTAGGCAAGTTTCTTTTCAGCAAGTCCTGTATTTATTATCCCAGTTGGAAAACACTTCTTTAAACAGTTTCTATCTCCAAGTATCCTAAAACTTCACACATGTGTTACTTTGGCTCACTTCATCCTCTCAGCTAGAATCATCTTGCTTTACCTTGCCCTGCAGAAAACCTACTCATTTTAAAGCACTCAGCTTACTGAGTATCATTCTGGACTTAGGACTTCTAAACATCCATGAGTATCACTACATCTTTTCTGCCTCCATCCATTACATTCTGTGTGCATGTTCAACAACTTCTTCTTCTTCTTCTTCTTCTTCTTCTTCTTCTTCTTCTTCTTCTTCTTCTTCTTCTTCTTCTTCTTCTTCCTCCTCCTCCTCCTCCTCCTCCTCCTCCTCCTCCTCCTCCTCCTCCTCCCTCCTCCTCCTCTTCCTCCTCCTCCTCTTCCTCCTCCTCCTCTTCCTCCTCCTTCTCTTCCTCCTTCTCCTCTTCCTCCTCCTCTTCCTCCTCCTCCTCTTCCTCCTCCTCCTCCTTCTTGCTTCCTTGAATCAGGAGCTGTTGTATTTGTATTTCCACAATGAAGGACTTGGAATAGTGCCTGGCCTTCAATGGGAGGTATATTCTGTTCTGTCAATATTAATGGAACTAAAATTGTAACCATACAAATTTTTCTGTTATACTTTATAACTCATATTATCTTCTAAATCAGTGGTTCTCAACCTTCCTAAAGCTATGATCCTTTACTACAGTCCCTCATGTTGTAGTGAGCCCAATCACAAACAAATTTCATTGCTAATTAATAGCTGTAATTTTGCTACTTTTATGATATATAATATAAATATCCTATATGCAGGATAGCTGATATTTGACCACCAAAGGTGATGAGACCCACAGGTTGAGAACCTCTGTAATTTAGGTCCTCTTTGCAGCTACTCAGAAGGACAGGGTCTTTTAATCTGTGCTCAAGGATAAGCATAGGCATATTACCAAAATACAAGGAAAAAAAGCAAGAGGCTGTTTAGTTTCAGTCTTGAAGAACTATCTCAAAGAAGGAAGGGGATTCCTTTGTATAGGAATGAATGTCCCAAGATGGCTAAAATGAACTTTGAAAGATTCTCATTCTTCCTCACCCCCACCTCTCTCTCTCTCATTCCTTCTTCCCTCCCTCCCCTCTTCCTCTCTCTCTTTCTCCTTCTCTCTCTCCTCTAATTATTTCATTATTGCTATTTTCATCTTGATCTATAAAGAACAAACATCAGACACTAGTAATAAGACTAAAAAGTGAAACTAGGGAGTACTCTATGTATTGCACAGCACCGAAATAAGGAGTTATACAATGCAGTTTCCAACAAGAAACCAGGATTGCATTGGCCAGCACTCAACTCTTCAGGTCTCCATGGAGAGACATTAGTTTGTCTCTCTTCCAGGGGGTCACTACCATGTTTTCCTCCTCCCCTTTCTCCTCCTCTTCTATCTTCATCTTCTTTCTTCTTGTTGTTACCCTCCTTTTGCATTTACACTCTAGTGGTCACTTAAGTCAAGAACATTTTCCTTTATCTTCTCACCGGCTGCTTTTTTTCCACATGAGTCTGCCTGAGAGAAAGTAAACCAACTATAAACAAATCTTGAGAAGAAGCTTCCAAATTGCAGCAGTTTAAACAGAAGGCTTATCTTCTGGCTGTAAGGATGTTTTCCAAATACTGAAGTTACACTCGTTTTTCCATGTAAGTCTTATTATTTTTCCCATATAAGTCTTATTCATTGTTAATGGCAATATTGCTCACACCTAAAGAAATAACCCCCTTTAAATAAATCAGAGAAAAAGAAAAGATGGCATAAAACAAATAACAGTTGTTCCCTGTCCCACTCATAGCTTGAAGCTGTATTAGTTAAACACACCTTTTTGTCATTACAAATCTTCATGTGCCATGCTGGATCCAGAAAAACAACTAGTCCTTTGTCTGCATTACTCCTACAGATTCCTTCAGGCTTCTGCTAGCTCCTTGGAAATGCCTCATAGAGAAATCCTTAAAAATATCACTTGTTTAAGATTGAACCTGGCATTGGGAAAAATGCATCAGTGGTCTTTTCAAACAAAAGCCAACCTTTTAAAAAGAAATAAAGCATACCTAACAAGACAGAAAGAGAGAGCAAAAACAAAAAAAGGTAAAATAAAACATTACATCAGCACATAAATATTTTTCATTAAACATTAAAAACAACATCTGTTAATCTCCTTAATAGGGTAAAGATTTCACTTTATTAAGTTTGTGGTGGTTAATGACTTTTAAGGTAATTTGCAATTTAAACATGTCTCTGTCTAGTGGCTAATTCATGGTATAGTCTCTCACATTAATTGTTAATTTTATTAACAGAATCTTGTTCTCTGCCTAGAAACAGACAAAATGGAACACTAATCTCTTGAATCACAGTGAAAGAGATAAAAAGGTAGTGTACAATTATTTAGTTTTAGTTTGTGATCTTGCAAATGTTTTATTTTCTATATTTTTCTTATGTTCATCAAGAAACTCATATTTAGACATCAAGGAACAATCATCTGCTGCAAGCAAGAGGCTGCCTTTCCCCAATGTATTATTTTTCTGCAAATAGCCACAAGATGATGGCTTCATTAGTTATTTGCTTTGGCAAAATATTATGCATGACCAAGTCAACTTCTATAAGAAAAAGTTTTTTGTGCTTATGGTTTTAAAGTAGTAGTCTTCAATGGAATGTAACAAGAGTTGGCCTGAGCTGGAGGCTGGGAGATCACATTTTCCTCCCAGGAAACACAGAGAGAAGTGGTTGTCAGAAAAGGCTATATATTGTCAAAGTCTGCCCCCGTTACATACTTCTTTTGTGAGGCTAAAAGTTTTCTAACTTCCCCAAACTGTGCCACCGAGTTGGGACTAAGTATAAGCCTATGGGGCGCATTTATCATTCAACTGCCACAGTAGGATGAATACATTAGGGGTAGGGAACCTGGTTAGAATTCTCACAGCCACATTATTCATATATTATTCCTGAACTCCTTTATTTTCTTGCAGCAGACTGTTGTTATAAGTACATTAGGCCAGTAAAATTGTCCCATAGCTCACGGAACATCTGTTAGTTTTTTAAACCTGCAGTCTTTATACTTTGTATTTTCAGTTATTTTCCTCTGGGAGGTTTTTTGATGGCAAATCTTCATTGTCAAATTGACTAGTTTTAGAATCACCAAGAAAACTCATCTTTGAGCGTTTACATTAGGGTGTTTCCAGAAAGGGCTAAATGATTTGGAAAATTCTGCCCTTAGTGACTGTAAGCAGAAGTTTCTGTCCTACCTGGCCCCACAGCCTTTTAGTCCCAAATAAACACAAAGAGGCTAATGTTAATTATAAACTCTTTGGCCGCTGGCTCAGGCGTCTGATTAGCCAGTTCTCCCTTTATTATTAAAATATTTATATTAATCTGTATATATCCACATGCTCTTGGCTTACCTGGTGATGCCCGGACATCTTGCTTTCTTGGCAGCTACATGGTCTCCCTCACGACTCATTCTCTGCATTCCTCTCCCCAGAATTCTCCTAGTCTGGTAGCACCACCTATACTTCCTACCTGGCTACATCCTGCCTGTTCATTGGCAGAAACAGCTTTATTCATCTACCAATAGGAAAAACTTATATTCACAGCATGCAGAAGAATATCCCCATTAAGTGACATCAGCATTCCATGGACTGAACACAAAGAAGGAAGTCAGTGGAACATTGTCATTCCTCTCCCTTCTTCCCGACTACAGACACCATATGATCAGTTTCTTTATTTTTCTGGTTCCTTCTCATATGACTTTCCACCTATGATAGTCTATATTCCCTTAATCTGTAACCTCAAATAAATTCTCCCTCTCTTAGGTAGCCTTTTGTGAGGTAATTTGTCTCAACAATTATGAAATAATAGTCTCTGCAAGTTAATTATTCATGTACTTCCAAAGTGTCCAGAAGTTTTAATGGGTTTTTAAAATATTTTTCTGTTTCCACTTAAATTTTGAACACATGAATATGATTACAATTAGTACCTTAAAACCTTGTTTATCAAATTTAGTACTTAAATCTACTCTAAATTGTTTCCAATTAATTTATTATTCTTATTATTACATATTACACTTTCCTTCTTATTTGTAAGCCTGGTGGTAGTTTTTGTTTACATAACAAGTATCTTAAACTTTATTTTCCTATTTTTGTTGGATGTGCTATTATGTCATTACATGACTTTAGTTACTCTCTGATACAGTTATATTTCCTAAAAACTGCATGGTACTTTATACTCTACTTTTATATTTTGTTTGTTAGGTAGAACAAGAGGATTTACAGAAATTAAGAGTTTAGATTGGGGTGATTATGAATAAGACAATTACTGAACATGTGTGTATAGGCACAGAATAGTAAATCTGATTTCAGACAAAAATCTAGTAATAGGGCTATAATTATATATTTTTATAAAAACCAATCAATTAAACACATATACAAATGCATGTCATTCAACTCAAGTAGTAATGTCAATAAATCAGAAAGAGAACACTCCCTTTTATTTTGTACCTAGTTCCATAACTTTTAAAACATGGTCTCTGGATCAACAGCGTGAACATTACCTGGGAAGATATCATTTATATAAATTCTGTCTCCCTGTTGCTACACATTTCAGAGGTGAAGTAGGACACCAGTATTAACAACCAGATAAGATCACCTTTGTGAGCCACCCTTCTAGTCACCAAATATTAGAAGAGTACTTCAAGGATCACTGTACTGTCACTTTGGCTGTTGAGGTCAAAGGAATAAGGTAAAGTTCTACATGGCACAGAGAAAAAGAACATTCCATGTGAAGACAGCCACATGGAAAAGAGCATTAAATCTGTTCTTTCGTTTCAGTTTCTACGATAAAAATACCCCAACAAAAAGGATCTTTGAGAAGGATGGACTTATTTGGCAGGATCTTAGAGCTTCACATGTGGTCAGAAGCACAAAGAGTAAATGGATGAGTCCTTGCTTGCTTGCTCATTTGCTTTCTACTCAGCTAGATCTCACCACTTTTATACAGTTTGGAGTTCAACCCATTAAATGGTAGCAGTCACTGTGGGCTAAGTCTCCATAATCAATTAACAATCAACATAGTCATCCAAAGACATGCCAGTAGGTCAACCTGATAATAATCTCTCATTAAGACTCTTGTCCTAGGTGATTTTAGGCTGTGTCAAGTTGACAATTAAGACTAACTCTAGGACTATCTCTGTGATGACCAAATTATTTTCATTATATAATGTGCTTACAGTTATTCATATTACTTTTTTGCATAAAAGATTTATCTGAGAACCATAGAGCACAGCTTCCAAATCAGAAAAGTCAATGAAATTCTACTTGTTCATACAGATTCCATCAAAAGCCAATAAAAAAGAAAAAGGAAGCAAAATAGCATTTCAAGTATGTGAATTTTATAAGTATTTTATAGTATAGAAATATGTAAGTTCTAATGACAGTCAGATACTAATATTGCCTTACCAAAGAGTAGAAGCTGATCAGAAATTCAAATTTCAGGTCTTTTTTTCTGCTGTAATATTCCTCACAAGAGCCCAGGGCAGTACTGAGACACAGTGGAGTCAGTACATGTTAACAAATTGAAAGCATACAAATTTTTTAAAGCACTTTCCATCCCTTCTGCGTTTTGAAGTCTGTCACAGAAGTACTATGATTCATAGCTTGTGTTCAAAGTAATCTCTTCATTTTAGTGTGTTTGTATTTGCATACCACAAAAAGTAGAACATGGTTAATTGCAGTGTTTATGGCCCTAATAAAATGTGTCTTGAAATAAATATGGTCTGCCAATAAAGGTATTCTTAGACATTCTATTTTCCTTTTAAAACATATAAGTCAAATACTATCTGTCCAAGTTCCCCATAGACAAACTGGATTAAATACTCAGAAATGGACTGTAATGCTGAGACAAGGTCTTGCAGGCCAGGCATGTTAAATTGGGTGTCAGGTACAGGAATGAAAGTGCAGGATTGGAAATGGAATATGAAGACAGAGGTCTGAAGTCAAATTAAGTCAGGAAATTAGTGGGAGGTGTCAAATAAAAAGAGGTCCATGCTGAGCCATCCCTGGATGAGGTGCCCTGAACCAGACTTCTGCTGGTCCCTTCCTGAAACTTCATTCTGATGACTGATTTTACATGTCTTACTTAGGGAGTATAGCCCATTGTTCCATTCTGTTTTTCTCCATTTTTTAAATTTGAATTAGAAACAAGATTGTTTTACATGTCAATCCCAGTTCCCCAGTTCCCTCTCTCTCCCCTCCTAAGTACCACCTCCCCAACTAAAACCCTACCTATCACATACCCTTTCTGCTTCCCAGGGAGGGTGAGGCCTTCCATGGGGGGTAATCTTCAGAGTCTGTAATATCTTTTGGGATAGGGCCTATGCTCACCCCGTGTATCTTGGCTCAGGGAGTATCCCTATGTGGAATGGGCTCCCAAAGTTCACACCTATGCTAGTGATAAGTACTGTTCTACTACAGGAGGCTCCATAGATTTCCGAGGTCTCCTCACTGACACCCACATTCAGGGGGTATGGATCATTCCCATGCTGGTTTCTCAGGTATCATTCTGGGGATCAAGAGCTCCCAATTGTTCTGGTCAGCTGTTTCTGTGGGTTTCACCAGCCTGGTCTGGACCCCTTTGATCATCACTCATCCTTCTCTGCAACTGGATTCCAGTTTAGTTCAGTGATTAGTTCTACTTCCACTAGCTGCTGGATGAAGGCTATAGGATGGCATATAACTCAGTCATCAATCTCATTATCAGGGTATCTGTTGCTTAGACTGTTAGTTGGTGTCATCTTTGTAGATCTCCAGACATTTCCCTAGCGCCTGATTTCTATTTAAGCCTAAAATGTCTCCCTCTATTATGGTATCTCTTATCTTGTTTTCTTCTATTCTTCCGGAGACTCAATCTTTCTGCTCCATCATGTCCTCCTCACCCCTCCTCTTCTCCCCTTCTCATTCTCCTAGCTCCCTCTCCCCTCCCCCATGCTCCCAATTTGCTCAGGAGATCTTGTCCCTTTCCCCTTCTCCAGGAACCATGTATTTCTCTCTTAGAGTTCTCCTTGTTTCCTAGCTTCTCTAGCAGTGTGGATTGTGGGCTGGTAATCCTTTGCCCTATGTTTAAAATCCATATATGAGTGAGTACATAACCTGTTTGTCTTTTTGTGATTGGGTTACCTCACTCCAACACACACAGAGACTTCCGTGTCCCCGGTACCAGTCCTGTCTCCATCCACCAGACCAGGTAGGCTAGGGGCTGTTTCTGGTCTAGCTTCTGCTGTCCTGCTTGGGGACACCTGAGTCTGGAGGACTGCTCATGGGATCCAAATTGGGCAGGATCCAACACACCCAGAGACTGCCAAGGCCCCACTACCAGTCTTGCCTCCATCTATTGTTCCATTCTTATACATACTACTGCTTAAATCAAGTAGTAAAGAACCTCCCAACAAGAATTTCAAACTGCATTACAGATAGGCAATATTAAATGAAATATTCCTGTCCTTATTTATTTTTATTCATGCCAAAAGTGTCATAATTTAACTTGTACCCGGCCTCATGATTTCAGAAGTGTGCTCATCATTTCTGTTTCCCTTGGTCATATCTTTCCCAACACCACTTTTAAAATGTGAGTGAAAAGCTTACATTTAAGTACATAGTAAATCCCCAGATGAGTCTATGGAATGTTTAGATGTTCAGTTACTTTGCACAGGTACCATATATGTACTCCAGTGATGGAGCAGTTATATTGCATATCTGAAATCAAAGTTTTCCATACCAAAATGATCTCTTCTATGATGTAGCATACAGAAATCTGAGATTTCAAGTTGTTTGTTTTCCCAAAATATTGGTAGATTCTGCTATGGAGAAATTCTTGGCAGGGTAGCAAATATCCTTGTAGGCTTCCTCTGAGAAGATGGTGAAGGCTGTGTTGCTTGGCACAAATAAAGGTCAGCATCCTCAGCTTGAAAACTTCATCAGTATGAAGCAATTCTCATCAAGGGCCTAACATGTAAAATCTGAAAATTTCATACTCATTTCTTTCTTGCGTTCAGTGTTGAGAAGTTATTTCTCAAAATAAATTCACTTTCTTAAAATGAAGAGATGAGAAGTCTTTTAGGAAAAGTAGTTTGCATTAAATTGACATTAAACTTGGAACTTATTTACACATCTTAAGCTTGCACCCACTTCTCCATTCCCCTTCTGCTATTTATAATGATCCTTCTGGTCATTATATATGAATAGCAACAGTTTCTGGAAGTAATAAATAATAGTAACAAAAATTGGAAAATCAATCACACATATGAAGTATAAAATCTCAATGTATTATTAAATAAGGTTACTTCTTACAGACACTTGCAATATTCCAATAGTTATTAAGTACACCCTTAAGAGCAGAAGCCATATCTTATCCCATGTGTAGCTAAAGTGCCTTAACCTTTGAAAAATTCTATTCTGTTAAGAGCAACCATAGCTCCTCATTTAATGTTTGTTAACCACACCTTGTTTTGCTATATGGATTTGTCAGGTTGGTAATGTATCTTAACCAAGAACAATGCCATCTTGGGCATCCTGTTCTCACTCTGTACTTTCAAAGCTTCCATTTCAGCTCTGGCTAGACTTGTTATAGCCACACACTCGTTGAGGAAGTTTGATGGAAAGGTCTTTGCACATGCCCTGTCTTTCATATAAATGTTTCACACCCTAGTCAGATATTACGATTCCTTTTACCTTCCATGTTCAAGCAGCTGTATTGAAAATATGGCAGATACTTAGGAATCATGACACTGTAGTGTAGAAACCAAAGCATCATTATGTTGAATGTGGAAATCTTGGGTGTTTGGGGTGCAGATGTGGACAAGTTAAAGTGTGCAAAGTTTCATATATTGAGATGAATAAATCTGAGGATCTAAAATTCAGCATGATAGTGGTCATTAGTAGGAAGGAAAATTGAAGGAATACCACACACAGAGAAAAGATACAAGTGTGAGGGATAGATATTAATTAACTTAATTATGAAAATCAATTCACAAGGTATCCCTGAATCAAAATATCATATTGTATACTTTGGATGTATATATGTTTTTATCAATCATACACAATAAGAGCTGAAAGAATCTTGGTGAGATGGCACTGTTGGGATGATAAGCTAGCATCAGCCATATGTAGGCATAATATTCTTACTGTGTAAGAAAGATAAACTACTATGCATTTGTGGAGATTGCTTTGTATGGTATACATACATATCCTTAATTCATACATTGCCATAAAATTTTATTAGTACTACCCAATAAATAATCTTTCAAATCATTCTTTAATAAAAGTGTCATGTCTTCCACTTATCACTCTCCCACTCCCAAATGCATGTGCTCACTAATTTTTGCTAGAGCTACTCAGTAGACCTTTAATAACTGTTTGTTAAATGGAACTGAATCACATTTTCATAACACCCATTTATGTTTTCTTGCTACATCAATTCTCCTCCCCTTCCAATAATCTTAAGGTCAATGGATTTATTTTTCTGGAGCATAATTTTGATCATAACTTTTTCCTGCTCATAAATGTTAAATGGCTCCCCTGTGCCTACAGAAATACAAATTCTTTTCTCCATTATCTGAATTCATTAAAGTTCTAGCCTTACTGCAGTCAGCAATACATATCTATGGATATCACATCTGTGGATTCATCAAACTGCAGACCAAAACTGTTTAAAATAAACTATATATATGAGCATACACATGCCTTTTCTATCTTGTGATTCCATAACCAATATTGTAAAATATGTACATGACATTTACAGTGTGTGGTATAGTATACATGATTTAAAGATTATTTAAAACACACAGGAAATATGCCTAAGCACTAAACAAATACCATCCCATTTTATATAAGGATTTGGGCATTCACAGATTTGAATAACATTAGGTCTTGCAACCATTCTCCCATTGAAATCACAGTAAGACTGTATTTCTGTCCAACCTAATTTAATGTTACTGATTTTGGTCCACAGAAATAGGACTTTGGTCTATTTTCTGTATATATACAACCAATTTTAGAGAGTCAGTGTTATTTTCTAAACTGGAAAGAACACTCACTTCTCTCTATTAGCCACCTGGTTTTCTTTTTAGTTCTGACTCACAGTTCATATTTCTAAAAAAGTGATATCACTCCCCAATTCCACCTACCTCTACTAAAGTCAAATAAATCTTCTGTTCATAACTGTAAAGAAATAATTTATTTATAATTTCATACTAGCTATATATACTGTGACTATTTTAAGTTTCCACCTACAAGTCTTTTATTATACTGTATGATAGTTCCTTTAGGGTAATGTTTGTGGTTTTATGAAATCTACCATAGTATAATAAACACAGGGATTTGAATGTGCATATACAAGAGTATAAACATTTCACAAGTACAGAGCTTGATGAATATTTAGGACTGTGGCCTTTATTGGATAGTTTTATTTAATGAAGGTAGAAAAATAAGCAGCAGCTGGGGTTCTCGTCATGTCCCTTCTGAGAAACAAGCTCGTTCCAACAGTAACAACTGCTCTGATTTCTGTCACCATATATCAGGATCATCTGTGTCTGAAGTAAACATAAATGTTACCATTCATTATGTATTCTTTTGTGTCTGGCTTCTTTTGCTCAGCATATGTTTATGAGCAATCTTATTGTTCCCATATATCAGTTCATTTCCCTTCATGAATATAGTATTACTTTTGTGTGATGATTCCATAATTTTTACCCATGAATATATTTTATGTGCACATGTCCCTCATTTTTATTGATAAGCATTTGTTTTTTTTCTGTTTTTGTTTTGATATTATAGCCAAAAGTTTAAAAATTCTAAATCTTACACTAATAATCATATGACTATTTAGGTTTTCAAATATTTTAGAACTCTTTATCAAAAATTAAAAACCATTCATAGAAAATATTCCTGGGCTCTTTGATTCACCACTCTTTATTTGGTTTATTGAATTGTTGGGAAAGAACTTTCAAGTGCTATCAAATTCAAGCTCTAAGTTAATTAATTTTTTTGTGACTCAAAGCCATTTATTTTTAATTTTTTTAGTGTTGACTTTTTTCTCTTTTTTATTAGAAGGTAATTATTTTACATGTCAATCCCAGGTCCCTATCCATCCCCTCCTCCCCTGTCCCCCCAACTAATGCCTTACCCTTCCCATATCTTTTCTGCTCCCCAGGGAGGGTGAGTCCTTCCATAGGGGGTCTTTGAAGTCTGCCATATTCCTTGGGATAGGGTCTAGGCCAACCCCCTTGTGTCTAGGCTCAGGGAGTATCCTTCCATGTGGGATGAGCTCCTAAAGTCCATTCCTATGGTAGTGATAAGTACTGATCCACTACAAGAGGCACCATAGATTTCCAAGGTCTCCTCACTGACATCCACATACAGGGGGGCTCGATCAATCTCATGCTGGTTTCCCAGCTATTAGTTTGGGGATCAAGAATTTTCCCTTGTTCAGGTCAGTGTTTTTGTGGGTTTCTATAGCCAGATCTTGACCCCTTTGCTCATCATGCCTCCCTCTCTGCAACTGCATTTCAGTTTAGTTCAAGGTTTAGCTGTGGGTGTCTGCTTCTACTTCCACCAGCTGCTGAATGAAGGCTGTATAATAATATATGAATTAGTCATCAATCTCATTATCAGGAGAGGGCATTTAAGGTAGCCTCTCCTGTGTTACTCAGATTGTTAGTTGGTGTCATCTTTGTAGATCTCCAGACATTTCCCTACTGCCTGATTTCTCTTTGAACTTATAATGTCTACCTATATTATATTATCTCTTATCTTGATCTCTTCTGTTCTTCCCCCAACTCAACCTCCCTGTCCCATCATTTCTTCCACGCCCCTCCTCTTCGCCCTTCTTATTCTCCTAGTTACCTCTCCCCTCCCTCCATGCTCCCTATTTTCCAGAAGATCTTGTACTTTTCCCCTTCTCCAGGGGACCATGTATGTTTCTCTTAGGGTCCTCCTTGTCTACCAGCCTCTCTGGCAGCCTGGGATGCAGTCTGGCATTCCTTTACTCTGTGTCTAAAATCCACATATTAGTAAGTACATACAATGTCTGTCTTCTTGTGACTGGGTTACCTCGCTCAGAATCGTCTCTTCTAGTTCCATCCATTTGCCTGAGAATTTCAAGATTCCATTTTTCCCCCACTGAGTAGTACTCCATTGTATAAATGTACCACATTTTCTCTATCCATTCTTCACTAGAGGGGCATGTTGATTCTTTCCAGGTTCTGGATACTATAAATAATGCTGCTATGAACATAGTTGAACAGATGTCCTTGTTGTATGAATGTGCTTCTTTTGGGTATATGTCTAAAAGTGGAATTGCTGGATCTTGTGGTAGAATGATTCCCATTTTCCTGAGGAATTGCCATACAGATTTCCAAAGTGGCTGTATGAGTTGGCACTCCCACCAGCAGTGGAGAAGTGTTCCCCTTTCTCCACATCCTCTCCAGCATAAACTGTCATTGGTGTTTTTTATTTTAGCCATTCTGACACTTGTAAGATGGTATCTCAGAGTTGTTTTGATTTGCATTTCCCTGATGGCTAAGGATGTTGAACACTTTCTTATGAGTCTTTCAACCATTTTAGATTCCTCTAGTGAGAATTGTCTATTTTTATGTACCCTACTTTTTAATTTGATTATTTGTTGTTTTGGAGACTAGCTTCTTGAGTTCTTTGTAAATTTTGGAGATCAGCCCTCTGTCAGATGTGGGGTTGGTGAATATCTTTTCCCAATCTGTGTGCTATCCTTTTGTCTTGCTGACTGTGTCCTTTGCCTTACAGAAGATTCTCAGTTTCAGGAGGTCCCATTTATTAATTGTGGATCTCAGTGTCTGTGCTACCGGTATCTTGAAAATTCTCACTCTCTTTTTTTTGGTTGTTTTTTTTCCAGATAGGTTTCTCTGTGTAGCTTTGGAGCCTAGCTGGCACTCACTCTGGAGACCAGGCTGGCCTCAAACTCACAGAGATCCACCTGCCTTTGCCTCTTGAGTGCTGGGATTAAAGGTGTGTGCCACCAACACCAGGCTTGAAGGTTCTCTTTTTCTCCCATATTGTTACTCAATGTTTGCTAGTGACATAATTCTTACTCCAGGAAAATCAAAGCTATATTTCATCTATTTTTTTCTTTAAAATTACAATTCCTGATTTGATAAAAATAGAGACGTTCTTCTTCTAATCCTAACTAGCATAGATTTTGAACTCTCATAGTAATCTGATTAAATAATAGTCAAATTATAAAAGGTAATTGCTTTCAGTCATCAAGACAAGAAAATTCTACTGAGCTGTGATTCCCAACAGAAGGGAAACAAATTGGGTGACCCTGTAGAATTCCTAGCTTTCTTCCTGAAGACAATTTCCACCAAAGCAAAGTCATTGAAATTGTGCCAATCACACTAAAATTTGGGGATTACTATCAGAGAATGCCTAGGTAGAAGCATCTGGAATTTGTGGAATGTAACACCAGAGAAGAGAATATCACACAAAGAAGGTCTTGACCACTGAAAACCATAAGTAAAGTAAACACCAAGGCAATTCCAATGTACACATCAGCTGTGTTATTTGTGGAATGATTCAGTATAATACCTCTGTAATAACAAAGTACCAGCTTGAGTGACTTGAGTGAATCTGACTGTCTGCCTAGTGACTTAATTCCCAGTGAGGGTACACACTATGCTACCTGTGTGCTTTCTTGCTTTGTACATGTATACAGGGAGAGAGGAAGAAGGGTTGGAAGCACAGAGGAAAAGAGAGCATTGTAGTTTGTCTTGTTAGTAATGACACTAATTATGTTGGACCAGGGTTCTACTTTTTTTCCACCTCTTTTAAATTAAATTACATTTATGTAGGGAGGGTTTTCCTTGAAAACAAATCATCAGGGTAATTAGAAATTTAATATGCAAATTTGATGGGAAGCTGCCATTTCAAAGAATGACATTTACATTTTTAATTTTTTAAATTCTTTAATTATTACTCATATTTACATATCCATACCCCCATTCCTTTACCCTCCCAACCTCCCATGTTCCCCATCCACTTCCCCCAACCAATTCCCTAACTCCTCCTCAGGGATAATGAGGCCCTCCACCAGGGACCTTCAAAGTCTGTCATATCATTTGGGAGAGGGCCTAGGCCCTCCTTGTTGTATCTGGATTGCAGTAGTATCCCTCCATAGGGAATGGGCTCCCAAAGTCCTTTTGTGCTCTAGGTTTAAAGACTGGCTTCACTGTAGAGGTCCCATAGACTGTCTTGACCTCCTAGCTGGCACCCACATTCAAAGGGCTTGGTTCAGTCCAATGCTGTTTCCCCAGACTTATGACTAGTATCTCCATGCTCTCACTAGATAAGTTCAACTGTTTCTGAGGGTTTCTGCAGCATCATCTTGGCTCCTTTGCTCATCCCTCCTCCCTCTCCACAACTGGATTCCAGGAGTATGGTTCAGTGCTTCGCTGTGGGTGCCTGTTTCTGTTTCAAAAAGCTACTGGATGAAGGCTGTAGGAAATGGTAACTAAGGTACACATCAATCTCGTTATAGGGGAAGGGCATCAATGGTATCTTCTCCACCACTGCCTGGATTCTTAGTTGGGGTCATCCCTCTAACATTTCCCATGTGTCAGACCTCTCTCCAAACCTGTACTGTCTCCCTCTAACAAGGCATCTCCTTTCTTGCCCTCCTCTATTCCTCCCCTGACTCAATCCTCTTGTTCACCCCATCCCCTTCTTCCCTTCCCACCTCCTCCCCCAACCCTCGTGCTCCCACTTTGCTCATGGATTCTTGTCCTCCTCCCTTTCTTTAAGGGACTATGAATCTTCTCCTGGGGTCCTCCTTGTTTTCTAGCTCATCTGGCAGTGTGGATTGTAGACTGGTAATCCTTTGCTCCAAGTCTAAAAATCATATATGAGTACATACCATGTTTATCTTTTTGTGACTGGGTTACCTCACTCAGGATGGTTTCCTCTAGTTCCATCCATTTGCCTGTAAATTTCAAGATTCCATTTTTTTAACCACAGAGTAGTACTCCGTTGTGTAAATATACCACATTTTTTATATCCATTCTTCAGTTGAGGGGCATCTAGTTTGCTTCCACATTCTGGCTATTACAAATAATGCTGCTGTGAACATAGTGGAACATATGTCCTTATTGTACGAATGTGCATTCTTTGGGTATGTGCCCAAGAGACAAATTGCTGGATTGTGAGGTAGACCCATTTCCTGAGAAACCACCATCCTGATTTTATGTGTGAGTGTTTTGGTGCCATGTATGTATGTGTGCCATGTGTATGTCTGGAACCAGCAGTAGTCAGAAGAGGGCACTGGATCCCTTAGAACTTGAGTTACAGGCACTTGTGTGCTACCATGTGGTTGCTGTAAACCAAGCCGAGGTTCTCTGCAAGAGCAACAAATGCTCTTAACCTCTGAGACATCTCTCCAATACCACCTCTTGTGTCTTGTCCCCACTATGAATCTTAGTATGCCTGAAAATTTTTGGAAGAATGATAGAGATTTGTATAAAAATATACTTGCTGAATTATTTTCTCTTCATCCATCAATTATTGGCTTACCATGGGAGTGAAGCTGGAATAAGGAACAGAGCCCTGTAATCTCAAAACTGTTATGATTTGTGGTTGACTTACACTGTTCATTGGCCTCTGCCTCTTTGAGTTTGCCTGCAAAGCTCATTTGTATCCAAAGCTCCTAGGCAGTTGTAAGGAACTACTGGGAAAGAATCTTGAGTGCTTTTTAGCTGTGCTTTATGTCTTCACAGCAAACACTGAACTCAAATTACTGTTTCTTCAGCCGGGCATGAGTAGCTGAAGACTTCTGTCACTGGAAGCACTTGCAGTTCTGCTTCTTGGCATATTGATGTGATCATGCTGGGTTACATAGCATTCGAATACTAATATCACCTTATCAGTGGATTAATCTAGTAACAATGTTACTCTCCTAACAATCTAACCCCCTCTCCATAGCACTACTTACTGGGGACCTGAGCCTTCTCAGGGGGACATTTCATCTCCAAGAAATACTTGGGGTTCTAGCAGGAAGAAAAGAGAGGCAACAGAGAACAGGGCATGCGAGATAGATGCTCTTTGTATTTTCTATTTACAACCATTTGATCAAAAGATTTACAATACTACTTATTACTGTAAGAAAACAAGGAAACACTGGAACTCTTTCTGATCAGTATTTTACTTTTATAAAAAAATAAAGAATTTTAGATAGAAATTACTATTTATAGTGTGAGAATTCTTGTAATGAGTATGAATTCTTTAATTTAGGGCATCTAGTGTCTGGCTGCTTTTAGATATAAATGGTATTTTATGCAGAATAAATAAAAGGCTTATGTATTAACATGTGCATTTCATTATTTAGTATGTGCTCTTGGTATTAAATTTTAATGCATGTTAATAAAATGGGTTAAGAACTTGGCATTTCTTTTATAATGAATGAGAAAACAGGCACTCCATGGGGAATGTAACCCAATACTCTAGTTTTTCTCCAATTTCAATTTGGCAAATATAATGGTTTAATATTCATAGATAAATGATGCAAAGCATAGAATTTCCAGTGAATGTGTAGTCATGGTGATGTTCAGTTGTGTACATGAGGTACAGGAGCTGTCCAATTTCTGAATCTTAGTGTCAATCCTACTCTTCTACTTTAATATGCAATTGAGAATTAAGGGTCACTCTAGAAACATGGCTATGCCCTTTGACTTGAAACTGTCAATGTGAGGAAAAATCAAACCAGTGTTCTCAACTCCTGTGGAATATGAGGTGGGATGGCTCAGCAGTGAGGGAAACTAGAGGAAATGATGATGGGGCACTGAAGGCTGTGATCAATGCAATATCCCAGCTGAATTTGCTAGATGATGTTGATGGAATTTAGCTTCCTTATCTCCCACAAATACTGGGTGATAAAGATGCTACCCTCTTTAATTACTCTTATAAAAACTGGCAGGACATTTACATCTCAAAAAAGTACAAGAATTTACTGTAATTGAATTTTTTTAATGTAAATGCTCTACAAAAAGGAAGGCCAGGGTCCTCAAGTTAGCAAGAAACCTGTTTAAAACAGCAGGAAAAGCAAATGTTTGTGGAAGACTTACATCTATTTCATGGAACAAGAAAGTTTTGAGTAGAAAAGGTTAGTCCTGACTATTAACATCATACAAGCCGAGCAGGTTATATTTAGGGATATATATATATATATATATATATATATATATATATATATATATGAGAAAACAGGCACTCCATGGGGAATATAGTTTTTCTCCAATTTCAATTTGGCATATATATATATATATGTATATATATATATATATATATGCATGTAACAACAATTTAATGAAAAAGAGGCAAGGAATCTAAAAGACAGCAAGGAGGGTTTTTGGATGAAGGAAAGAGAAAATGGGTGTAATTATATTATAATATCAAAAATAAGAGAAAAAAAGTTAAAACTGTAACTGCCTGGTCATCTATGTAGGAAGTATCAGACTTCAGTCTGGGGTTGAAGTGACAAGGAGAGTTTCGTATGACATTCTTTCCCTCTTGTGTCCTCATGCAGCAATGTGCTGTCCTCATGCACTCTGTTGGGGAATTCTTTAGGTGTGAGTTTTCCATTCCATTAATTCAGCACTTATTAATAGTCATCTGTGACTCCAACCAGTTGAAGGGCAAGGTTACTGAAGGGAATGTAAATTCTCTGAGTGTACAAGATAGTTTCAAAGAAAATGAAAGGAATTTATCTTTTATACTACTTAATTCTTAATTTTGCCATCAAGATAGTGGTATAGGTGTCACAGAAATCTCTTCCCATTATGTTAATAGAGATAGGTGCTACTCTTCATGATGGAGACTGTGGTAAACTGTCAAACAAAGAACTTGGTCATCTGTTCTCCTAATCTGAAGACAAACTATGGAGCTTGTTATCTTCTTTGTTTTAAACTGATAATAACAGAAATTACTCTGATCTTAGTTGAAAGGCAGAGTAAACACATTACTTTAAACATAAGAAAATGTAGTTTTAGAGAAACTAGGTAACCATCTACAAGATGTTTTGTTAGTGATATTCTTATTCATTATGAATATAGAATTACCTATCTGCTAATCCCAGTATTTGCTTCAAACTCTGCCTTCTACCAATGTGTCCAGACTCTGTCAGCTCATCCCTCCCTCAAAAGTCTTCTTCCTATCCTTCAAGCCCTCCCTCAATCCACACCAACCAACTTCCTTCTGTTTGTCTTTCTTTTCATTTGTCTTTTCCTGTCTTCTACTTTTCCTGAGTTATCTTCTCTTTTTTCAGCTATCTTTTGAGCTTAGCTCTAATCAGAATTATGAAAGGTATGACATAACAAAGCACGTTTACTAGATACTTGGAATAATGTAATATAGGCAACTCTCTAGAGGAAAGGATACACCATAAGTATTCATAGTAATTGAGAAGGAAATAAGTAAGATTATTTTATCAGTAAATTATCTTTTGTTTCAATTGTTACAGATATAAATTATCATAGAATTGAAATATATCTAGGTTTTTATTTGGTAGACTATGGTATGTGGAAAGGCATTGTCCCACTATTATAGAGTAAGAACATTTAAACCCCCTTTTTATATGTATGCATATATAATTAGGAGGATTCTACATTAGCAGGTTTTCGATGTGACATTTTTGAAGTCTTTATACGAAGCACTAAGTCCTCTCCTCCTATTTACCACCATCATTATCTCTTCTCTCCCTTCATACACACTGCATTATACCTCCCTCCCTTGAAATCCCTGTCAATAGACCCTGGCCAGTTCTCTGTCTGCTATGGGTATTCCAAATAGGTACACATATCTAAAGATTCAAAATGATATCCATGTAACAGAACATGAGGGGTTTATCTTTCTGTGTCTAGACTACATAACTGGGGATGATTATATCTAGTCAGATTCCCTTTACTTATAAATTTCACAACTTCATTTTAGTAATTAAATAATATTTCATTGTGCATTGAATCACATTTTCTTTGTACATTCATCTGTTGATGGGCATCTAGTTTTCACCCTTTACAATTGTCACAAACAACATAAAATACCTTGGGGTAATGCTAACCAAAAAAGTTAAAGACCTGTACCATAAGAATTTTGAGTCTCTAAAGAAAGAAATTAAAGATGAGGCCAGAAAATGGAAGGAAATTCCATGTTCTTGAATAGGTAGGATCAACATAGTGAAAATAGCAATCTTGCCAAAAGCAATCTACAGATTCAATGCAATCCCCATCAAAATTGCAGCACAATTCTTCCCAGACTGGCCCGCATAGAGTGAAGAGAGTGCAGAGGCGAGCTGCTTCAGGACCTGCCTTGGGCCCAACTTGCATCTGGCCACCCTGGCAAAACCTGCCCCGGGATATTCGACAGGATGACTTGACCCTGAGGACCAAGCAACCCAGAGTCTGATGACATCTCTGCACCAGTGCTGCTCTCACCCACCTGGAGAGTGAGTGCCTCAGACCTGCCTGCACCCAACTTGAAACCCACTGGAGTATCAAAGTCAATTGCATACACCTGAAGAGAACACTGGACCCATACACACCAGGAAAGGAAGTGACACCAACTGTACCCAATGGAAGAAGAGATGTGAAGACGAAAACATAAGAACACATCCAAAAAGGAAAACCAGTAGGACACCACCAGAGTTTAGGGACTCTACACCAGCAAGACATGAACATCTAAACACAGAAGAAGCAGAAGAGAGCAACCTTAAAAACAACTTCATGCAGATGATAGAGAACCTAAAAGAGGAGGTCAGAAAAATCCTTCAGAAAAATGGAAGAAAAGACAAACCAAAAGATGCAAGAAATCAAGGAAAGCCAAAAGAGCCAAGAAAATACTATTAAACAGCTGAAAGAAACAGTTCAGGACCTGAAAACTGAATTAGAGACAATAAGAAAACACAAACTGAGGAATGCTGGAAATGGAAAAGCTAGGTAAATAATCAGGAATCACAGATGCAAGCATAACCAATAGAATACAAGAGATAGAAGACAGAATCTCAGACGCTGAAGACAAACTAGAGGAAATAAACTCATCAAGCAAAGAAAATCTGAAGTCTAACAAACCCATAACACAAAATATCCAGAAAACATGGAACACAGTGAAAGATAAGGATAATAGGTATGGAAGAAGATGAAGAAAACCAACTCAAAGGTGCAGAAAACATATTCAACAAAATCATAGAAGAAAACTTTCTCAACCTAAAGAAAGACATGCCAATGAAAGTATGAGTTGCCTACAAAATGCCAAATAGAGTGGACCACAAAAGAAAGTCCCCTCATCACATAATAATTAAAACACCAAACATACAGAATAAAGAAAAAATATTAAGAGCAGCAAGGGGAAAATGGCCAAGTAACATATAAAGGCAAACCTATCAGAATTACACCAGACTTCTCCATGGAAACTCTGAAAGTTAGAAGAACCTGGATAGATATTCTACCAACTCTGAGAAGACATCGATGCCAGCCCAGACTACTATACCCAGCAAAGCTTTCAATCACTATAAATGGAGAAAACAAAATATTCCACGACAAAACCAGATTTAAACAATATGTAACCACTAATCCAGCCCTACAGAAAGTACTAGAAGGAAAACTTCAACCTAAGGAAATTAACTACACTCGCATAAACATAGGCAATAGATAACCCCACTCTACAAAAACACAAAATAAAAGGCAGGGTAAATCCACATACAATACCAGTACCAACAACAAACCAAAAAACAAACAAGAATAAACACTCAATGGACCTTAATTTCCCTCAATATTAATGGTCTTAACTCACCTATAAAAAGAAAAAGGCTAACATTTTGGATATGAAGACAGAATTCATCCTTCTGCTGCATACAAGAAACACACCTCGAATTCAAAGACAGACATTACCTGAGAGTAAAGGGGTGGGATAAGATACTCCAATCAAATGGACCCAATAAATGAGCTGGGGTAGCTATCCTTGTATCTAACAAAATAGACTTCAAACTAAAATTAATCAAAAGAGATGAAGAAGGTCATTTCATATTCATCAGAGGAAAACTCCATCAGGAAGAAGTCTCAATTCTAAACATCTATGCCCCAAATACAAAGGCACCAACATTCATAAAAGAAACATTATTAAAGCTCAAATCACAAATAAGGCCTCACACAGTTTTAGTGGGACATTTCAACACCCCACTCTCACCACTGGACAGGACCACCAGACAGAAATTTAACATAGAGAGAAAGGAACTAACAGAAGTTATGACCCAATTGGGATTAACAGACATTTATAGAACTTTCTATCCAAACAAAAGAATATACCTTCTTTGCAGCATCACATGGAACCTTCTCAAAAATTGACCACATTCTCGGCAATAGAGCAAACCTCAACAGGTACAAAAAAATTGGAATAATCCCCTGAGTCTTATCAGACCACCATGCTTTAAAGTTAGAAATCAAAAATAAATCAAAGTGCAAAAAACCTATCAACTCATGGAAATTGAACAACACACAATTGCAACATTTCTGGGTCAAGGAAGAAATAAAGAAAGAAATTAAAGACTTCCTAGAATTCAATGAAAATGTTGGCACAACATACCCAAACTTATGGGACACATTGAAAGCAGTACTAAGAGCAAAGTTCATAGCTCTAAGTGTTCACATGAAGAAACTAGAGAATAGCCACACCAGAGATTTGACATCACAGCTGAAAGCTCTAGAAAAATGTAAGAAAATTCACACTGGAGGAGCAGATGCCAGGAAATAATCAAATTGAGGGCAGAAATCAATAAAGTCGAAACAAAGAAAACAATTTAAAGAATCAATATAACAAAGAGTTGGTTTTTCGAGAAAATCAGCAAGATAGACAGACCGTTATCCAAACTAACCAAAAGGCAGAGAGACATCATGCAAATTAACAAAATCAGAAATGAAAAGGGGGACATAACAACAGACACTGAGGAAATCCAGAGAAACGTAAGGTCATACTTTGAAAACCTGTACTCCACAAAATTTGAAAATTTAAAGGAAATGGACAATTTTCTGGACAGTTATCACATACCAAAATTGAATCAAGAACAGATAAACAACTTAAACAGACCTATAAACTCTAAGGAAATAGAAGCAGTCATCAAAATTCTCCCAACCAAAGAAAGCCTAGGGCCAGATGGATTCACTGCAGAATTCTACCAGAAATTCAAAGAAGTGCTAATACCAATACTCCTCAAATTGTTCCACAAAATAGAAGCAGAAGGGACATTGCCAAACTCTTTTTACAAGGCTACAATAACCTTGATACCCACGCCACACAAAGACACAACTAAGAAAGAGAACTGCAGACCAATATCCCTCATGAACATTGATGGAAAAATTCATAATAAAATCCTGGCAAATTGAATATAAGATCATATCAGAGAAATCATTCACCATGATCAAACTCTCACTATTTGCAGATGATATGAGATTCTACATTAGTGACCCAAAAAACTCTACCAGGGAACTCCTACAGCTGATAAACACCTGCAGCAAAGTGGCAGGATACAAGATTAACTCAAAAAAATCCGTAGCCCTACTATCTACCGATGACACATTGGTGGAGAAAGAAATCAGAGAAACATCACCATTTACAATTCCCACAAACAACAAAAAATACCTTGGGGTAACACTAACCAAAATGTGAAAGACCTGTACCATAAGAATTTTGAGTCTCTAAAGAAAGAAATTAAAGAAAATACCAGAAAATGGAAAGATCTCCCATGCTCTTGGATAGGTAGGATCAACAGAGTAAAAATGGCAATCTTGCCGAAAGCAATCTACAGAATCAATGCAATCCCCATCAAAATCCCAACACAATTCTTCACAGACCTGGAAAGAACAATTCTCAACTTTATATGGAGAAACAAAAGACACAGGATAGTCAAAACATCCCTGTACAATAAAGGAACCTCTGGAGGCATCACCATCCCTGACTTCAAGCTCTATTACAGAGCTATAGTCCTGAAAACAGCTTGGTATTGGCACAAAAACAGACAGGTAGACCAATGGAATAGAATTGAAAGCCCTGATATTAACACACACACCTATAAACACCTGATTTTTGACAAACAATCCAAATTTATATGATGGAAGAAAGAGAACATCTTCAACAAATGGTGCTGGCATAACTGGTGCAGACATGTAGAAGACTGCAGTTCGACCCAAGCCTATCACCTTGCACAAAACTTAAGTCAAAATGGATCAAAGATCTCAACATAAAGCCAGCTACACTGAACCTATTAGAAAACAAAGTGGGAAATACCCTTGAATTAATTGGTACCGGAGACTGCTTCCTGAACATTACACCAGTAGCACAGACACTGAGGTCACCACTTGATAAAGGGGACCTCCTGAAACTGAGAAGCTTCTGTAAAGCAAAGAAGACAGAAAATGGCAGCCCACAGACTGGGAAAAGATATTCACCAACCTCATATCTGACAGAGGGCTGATCTCCAAAATATACAAAGAACTCAAGAAGCTAGTCTCCAAAACACCAAACAACCCAATTAAAAAGTGGGGCAAAGAACTAAATAGACGATTCTCAATTGTGGAATATAAAACCTCTGAAAGACACATAAGAAAGTGTTCAACATCCTTAGCCAACAGGGAAATGTAAATCAAAACAACTCTGAGATACCATCTTACTCCTGTCAGAATGGCCAAAATCAAAAACACCAATGACAGTTCATGCTGGAGAGGATGTGGAGAAAGGGGAACACTTCTCCACTTCTGGTGGGAGTGCCAACTTGTACAGCCACTTTGGAAATCAGTATGGTGACTCCTCAAAAAATGGAAATCAGTCTACCACAAGATCCAGCAATTCCACTCTTAAGCATTTACCCAAAAGAAGCACATTCATACAAGGACATATGATCAACGATGTTCAGAGCCACACTATTTGTAATAGCCAGAAACTGGAAGCAGCCTAGATGCTCCTCAAACAAGAACAACCAACCTTTCATAGAATTACCCAAAAATAAGATGATCAAATTAATAAAGTTAGAGATGATATGAGAGACATTACAAATAATTCTGTCAAACTTCAAAGAATCATGGACAAAATTAAAATTTATATTTAAAATTTATATTTAAATTATATTCAAAAGAATGGATAGAGAAAAATGTGGTACATTTACACAATGGAGTACTACTCAGTGGAAAAAACAATGGAATCTTGAAATGTGCAGGAAAATGGATGGATCTTGAAGAAACCATTCTGAGGGAGGTAACCCAATTGCAAAATGACAAATATGGTATGTACTCACTCATATGTAGATTTTAGATATAGAGTAAGGATTACCAGCCTACAGTCCACACTGCCAAAGAAGCTAACAAACAAGATGTCCCTAAGAGAGACATACATGGTCCCCTGGAGAAGGGAAGGGATTCAAGATCTCCTGAGCAAATTGGGAGCATGGGAAGAGGGGGAGGGAGCTAGGAGAATAAGAAGGGTAGAAGAAGAGGGATGCCGAGGACATGAGGGAGCAGAAAGTTTGAGTCAGGGGAAGAATACATGATAACAAGAATGGAGAAATCATAATAGAAGGAGACATTTTTGGTTTACAGAGAAATCAGGCACTAGGGAAATGTATAGAGATCTACAAAGATGACACCAGCTAACTATCTCATCAATGGAGCAGAAGCTACCTTAAATGCCCTCCCCTGATTATGAGATTGATGACTGACTTATATGCCATCCTATAGCCTTCATCCAGCAGCTGGTGGAATTAGAAGCAGACACCCACAACTAATCACCAAACTCAACTGGAACCCACATGCAGAGAAGGACCAGTGAAGAGCACAGAGGTCCAGACCAGGCTTGTGAAACCTACAGAAACAGCTGACCTGAACATCAGGGAACTCTTGCTCCCTAGTCTGATAGCTGGAATACCAGCATGGGACTGATCCAGACCCCAGGAACATGGGTTTCTGTGAGGAAACTTCAGAAATCTATGGGACCTCCTGTAGAAGCCCAGTATTTATCCCTATCGTAGGTGTGGACTTTGGGAGCCCATTCCATATAGAGGAATACTCCCTGAGCCAAGACACATGGGGGTGGGCCTAGGATCTATCCCAAAGGATACAATAGACACTGATGGCACCCTATGGAAGGCCTCACCATCCATCGGAAGAGATATGTGACAGATAAGGTTTTAGTTGAGGGGGGGGGGTAGGGTAGGATGGGTGGGAGAAGGGAACTGGGATTGTCATGTAAAACAATCCTGTTTCTAATTCAAATAAAAAAGATGAAAAAAATAATTTAGGATTTTTTCTTTCTTTATATTTTATGAAATAATTTGAGGAGTGTTGGCATTAGTTCTTTGAGGTTCTGGTAGAATCTGGCCTTGTTTAAGTTGGGAGATATTTAATTAGTGCTTCTACCTCACTGGTTGTAATAAATGTTTACTTATTTCATTTTTATTGAAATTCAGCATGAAATATTTATTTAATTTTTTATCTATTTTACTTACATTTTCTAGTTTAGAGGAATATAAATTGTAAGTTTGTCCATGATTCTTTGAATTTTGACAGAATTATTTGTAATGTCTCTCATAACATCTCTGACTTTATTAATTTGATCATCTTATTTTGGGGTAATTTTATGAAAGGTTGGTTGTTCTTGTAAATCTTTTTGAATAAGAGAAATATTGCTTCTTTAGTTCTCTTTACTGTTTTGACCATTTTATTTATGTGAGTCTTGATTGGGTTATTTCTTTCTCTCTACTATTTTTGTGAGTAGCTTGTTCCTGTTTTCCAAGACTTCCACATGTACGTTTATGTAATTATTTTGAGATGTCCAGGTTTTCATGTAGGCACTTAGTGCTGTGAACTTGGATCTTAAGGTTGCTTCATTGATTCAATAGGTTGTGATATGGTTGTCCATGTTTCATTTCAATTCACTTTGAGGAATTTCTTAAATTCTTTCTTTGTTCTTTCCTTGACCCAATTATCGAAAATTGTGTTGGTAGGTTTCCATGAGTTGGTGTATTTCTCTATTTTTTTTTTTTTTTTGCTGTGGTCAGATAGAATCAGAATGTTATTTCAATTTTCCTATTTTGTTGAAACTTGCTTTGTGTGTTTACTATGTATTCAATTTTGGAGAAAGGTCTTGGATGGTAAAAAGCATTATGTCTCTTTTAGTGTTTGGGTAGAATGTTTTATAGGTGCTGTTAGGTCTATTTGATTGATTAATCATTAAACACCATTGCTTTTCTGTTCATATTTTTGATTCATTTTGCTTTTTTAAAAATTATATTTCTCTTGTTGAGAGTGGATTATTTAAGCTGTTTCCTATCACTATATTGAGGTTTATGTATGGTTTTAGATCTAAAAGAATGTCTCATGAGAAATTGGCTCACATATGTATAGAATTGTGATATATTCTTGTTCGATTATTCCTTTAATGAGTCTGAAGGGAGCCTCCTTGTCTCTTCTGAGTAGTTTTGATGGGAAGTTTCTTTTGTTGGATTTTAGAATAGTTATTCTTGTTTCTTGGCTTGATTTGGATAATTGACTAAGAGTTTCTTGTTTATCTTTTCAAAGGACAAATTCTTCATTTGATAGATGGTTTAAATTGTTTTTCTATTTATTTCCATGTAATTAACTTCTGTTCTGGTTTCGGTGATTTCTTATTGTGCATTGCCTTTGAGTTTGATTTATTATTGTTTCTCCAAAAAGAGGTATGCAATTTAATTATTTATTTAGGTCTTTCTGGTTTTTCAAATGTAGACTTTTAGAACTGTATGCTTTTTTCTTCTTAGGGGTATCTTCATGGTATCCCATAGAATTGTGGTACATTATTCTTTCATTTTGTTTTAATTCCAAAAATTGTTTGAATTTTTATTTCTCAATTTCTTCAGTGATACCCTAATCATCCATTGGTGTTTTTTAAAAAAATATCCACAAGTGTGCATTTTCTGAATTCACCTTTTTATGATTAGTTGATTTTGAGCTTCATTTTATTCTCACTGACAACTGTTCTTGTGAGGCTGGTAATTTTGGAGAGGGATAAACTAATATTTTACAGGTACTTGGTATGGGAACAACAGACAGGGGAGGGTTCTGCTGTCTCCCCAATCCTCCTGGACACTTGGATATAGGTTGTTGGTTGTATCTTTTGACCCACTGGCCTGAAGTCCCAAGGCTGGGTAGTTTAGGGCATTTCCAAGGGGGTGAGGGGAACATGCTTCTTACTACGTGTTCCAAGAAGATCATCAGGGAGTCTGCCAATTTCTGAGCCAGGGTTGAGTAGAGCCTCAGGGAATAATGGACTCTTAATGGGCTCAGAGTATAGAATGGCTGGGCACCTTCAGGGTGTGCTGAGGGTATAGTTCATGAAGCTACAGGAGAGGTGAACTTCTGAAATAAGCTACATGTAGCATCTGGCCGTTTTCTAAGGGTCCTGGGAAGGAGTGAGTAGAATTATAGAGTAGGCAACAGGTCTCTTATTGGCTTCAGCTTCAGGAACTGGTTGGGCCCTTTGGCAAAATGGGAAGAGCCACTGAGGAGGTTGGTCTCTTACTTGATCCAGACATGTGGAGTAGTTAGGTATCTGTATCTTGGGTGGAGTGGACCCAGCCACAGGGTGAAGATTTTCCTACTGGATTCAGCCATATGGAGAGACAGGGTGACAGAAGAGGGTCTCAGGTGGCAGGCATAATTTTGTGACTCTCCCAACATACTGTAGGTTAAAGTATTAAGCATACCAGAGCAGCATACACTAGGGAATGTTTTTCTGAGCTTCTGCAATAGCAACAGAGCAGGAGAAACAATTCCTACACCATGGAGCAGTAGATCGAGTATGGATTCATTCACATTTCTGAGGAACTAGCCCTAAGCCAAGCATATAGTGAGCAGAGAAGTATGCACTACTTGAAACTCCTTGATACTAAAATTTAAGCCAAATTCATGTGCAGCAGGTTGAGGGGGCATATTATCACAATTTTCCACAAGGTTTCCTCTGTTTAGTAAGCAAAGCCAGTGCAGGTGGGCAAAAAAGAACAGGAAACACAGAGAAAAGTATGAAATAGAAATAGCAACAAAGGTTTCTAGCTACCAAAGCTTGCTCTTTCATTTCAATCCCAGAAAATAGCTCTGGGCATTTTTGCCTTGATGAACTGGAAAAGTTCCACATATAAAGGCCAGAAACCCTGACATAAGGCTGTACGAGAATGAATCCATCTTTTCGATGAGAGGCTAATCTTGTGTAAACACATTGCAGACTGTTTTCAGGTTCTTTAATGACCCCTAGCCTCCATCTTACAGCATATTGTTAATCGAGAGAGTATGTGTGTTAAACAGTGTACAGATTGAACTGGTGGATTATTTTCCTTGGTTTTTTTTTTTTTAAATCATTCTGTCCCATGGCCAGATCATTTCTGAGAAATACAAAATGAAACTGAATTTCCCTAGGTTTCATTAGAGGAAGCTTGAGAAAATTTAAAGAGACTGTTTCCTCCTGAAACTGTTGCCTGCATATTTCTTTCAGGGACATCCTAGATTGACACAGTGACTTCAGCATAGAAATAAAATTAATGCAGACTAGGTGAAGACTTATATAATCATTTTGTATTCTTTTATTCAAAAAGGACAAGCTTGTTCTCTGTGAACAGATAAAGTGACAAGAGCTGCTGTAGTGGGAAAGACAGAACAGACCTGCTCTGTATACCTTCATTCTAGAATAACACTATGCTGGGTGTACAAATATAGCTCCCATGCTTCCAGTATGAATGTGAACAACACCTTAATTCACAGGAAACTGTCATGATGTCCCTTGGCTTTACTTTATGATGTACTGGTTTCCAACTTACTTGAAATCACAAGTTATCTAAAGCTCCCTTTACTGAATATCTTGACTAGCCTTTTAGTCAGGACATACTATTACATTATTTATTTCAAAGACATTGTTTTGTCAATGACTCTCTGATTTTATTTGACAATGGTTTTTCCAAAGAAGGGTCTCAAATAACAGCATGCTGATAAAAAAATAAGTAAAAGTGTTGAGTTTTCAGTTTAGACTGGAAACTCATGCTATCTCCATAAAGAACTAAAATGATTAACCACACCCAAGGAACATTTATGACCACAACAAAGAGGTTCATTATTTAGAATCTTCTTAAAATAAAGCCCTGGGATAGAGGACAGATTAAGTAAGAGGCTCGAGTCTGCTTTAATAATGGGTACAAGTTATAAAGAAAGTAGCCATTGGGTGGAATGAGCTTTAAAAAAAATATATTCATTGGTCCAGTGTCTACTTGAAATGGACACTGCAGCTGTTGAGTTTCAGTTTGCTAAATTTCTAATATAGCCTTTTATTAATTCAATTAAACCTGAGTTTGTTCTAAAAACCATAAATCCAAGTAATATAAAGGTACCAATAACTCACCATCATGTCTGCAGTAACTTCTACTATTCCCATAGTATATTAAAGAACTCAGAGAAGAGTTTGAGGAAACAACCCCCCCTTAAGAAATGGTGTTATTGTTAATGTTAGTGTGTCTGTGTTAATGCAGAACAGACAGCAAAAGAACATGGCATATATGTCTCAAGGCACTGCTGCAGGAGAGAGTGTTCTGAGTTTGTTGATGTCATCATTCAGACTTGTTTGTCATAGGTAATTGACCATTTATTATCATTAATGTTAATGCCATGCTGAGCTAAAATATGGCATTGTGTCTCCTGCTGTGCCTCTGGGTAAAACTGCATGTGGCTTATAAACTGAGACATGTTCAAGTTCAAGGAGACAGGAAGGCAACCTAAGGACACTGGAAGGCAAATATCATTATTGCAATAACCTCAGACAAAGAAAAATATTTTCCTTTCAACGAATGCCAAATGGAAACTTAGGCTGTCAGGTATAGCTTGTAATTTTGGAACTTGATCCAACTCAGAAACTGCCAGGTTTTGTGAAGTGCCACACAGAGGATGGTGTTTTGAGCACAGGAGACAGGATATGACCATGGATGGAATGGTGGAATACAAATGAAAAACAAGAAGACACATAGAAAATACACTAGGAAACATAGCAAATATCTACTTAAAATAACCAGAAAGGAATGAAGCCAAATCTACCTTTATATAGCCGCATCTTCCAGGTGCAATACAAGCTCCTTTACATATTCTTAGAGACTGTGATTCTTCTTTGTTTGAAAGCCTTGCCTAAGGGCAATAAAACCCGGATCTATGGATCTTTTATATTCCCCAGAAGAGGGACTTCTTGAAAAAGTATTCAAATGTTTTCAGAAAGAATGCGGCAACATTTACGCATGGCTAGTGCTGAGGTTACATGGGCAAATGTTCATTGTTTCTTTTATACACACCACTGTACTCAGACTCCATGAGGTTTACTTGTCATTTTTCTTACTTGAAGACTAACCTTATTATTTTCTTCAACCAAATTTTCACTCTGTGAAAACACCTCAGACAGCACATGCAGTGGGAAGCATTTTCTTTGTATTGCTAACTTCCATCCAGAAATCAAAAGTAAACTCTCTGAGGGCAAGGTAAGGTGAGCTACACACATGCATTATTAACTAATACAGTGATTGTCAGAACCTGGGTAAATTAATTGAGCTCTATAACTTAACCATAAGTGTGCATACATATCATGTCAATATTATCTACATAGAAATATTAATATAAAATATGTATTTTACACTCAGTATATTTTAATTAAGGCTGCTTTATTTCTAGTGCTCAATAGCCATACATGACTTGTAGGCATCATATTGGATAGTGAAGACCTAAAATTTCCTCTCCTCTACCTTCAATGAAATGTGTAATAGTGTTACAAATGGTTAGAACACAAATAGGCCAAACTCCTGCTAGATAGTTAAGATATATACAATGTTTGTGAGAGCTTCTCATCATTCTTCAAGAGGTATATATAATAATGCCTAAAGACAAAGTTATATATATTCTCTTGAAACATCTGTCTTTCACACACATCAAAAACCACAAATAACCCAGGTTTGTCTCTGCAAAGTGACTCAGGTATAACTCTAGAGAGAAGACTTGCAGGGCTAGAAAAATGGTTCAGCCATTGAAGATTAGGCTTCAAAATTGAGAGAAGACTTGGCAAAGAACTTCTTTTCAATGTAATTAATTTTCTATATCCTGGTAAAGCAAAGGAGCAATGTATATATCCTTTGGTGACTTACCTCTTTGTGTTCACATTTTGGTAGCCCTTCCACACTGCATCAGGGTGGGTCTCTATAGCTGATACAATCAAGGTAAAGTGATGGTAAGTCAATTCAGAGACAGGATGATGAAGGAACTTACTGATACCTTCCTTATAGTTCCTTCCAAGGGAACTTGATGTCATGTTGAAACAAGAGTCAATAAAGTGATCAAGATGATCTGCAGACTCTTTCCGGAGGCCTCATGAGGGATTCTAGATGTTCTTCTCTAGTCTGCTCAAGTCTCACTAGATGGCAGCTCCTATTGGCAGCTTAAATATAACTTCAAGAGACCCTGGTTTGGAATCATCTGCCTAAACTGCTTCCAGACTCAGAACTTGTTAGGTCATTAATGCCAGCTATTTGAAGCAACTAAGGTTTTGCATAATGTGTTACAAAAAATAAGTCATACAACATCCAAGAAATTAACTTTAGTTGTAGATAAATGGAGCTGGAGTGAGTATATTTCTGTGGTTACAACCCAAATTTGTTTGTGTATTCAGACTGAAAACAATAGATGCAAACATGAAGTTGGAAGATAAAACTATGCCATGCAAGAAACCCAGTAGAAAATGACAAACTCAGAGAGCAGGAGGGGATACTACAGAATTTCCTTAAACAATGAGACAAACACCCCAGACTCAACTGTGTGTCTGAGGTCTCGTACAGTTTACTTATGGTCCAATCCTGGAATTTCACCTCATTTTAAAAATGTGTTGATGCTCCCTGGAGTCTCCACTTCAGAAATGTTAACTAGATTCTAGGCAATGTTGAGTACATTTTTAACAAAGCCATGCCATTTGACCTAGGATTCAAAATACTTGATAGAAGCTTCATTAATCTTATTAAATAACATGTCTTTGTCAGGCATTGATTAGACATACAAATCATTTATCTCCATAGGGAATTGCAAAGGAATCTAAAGTCACTCAAAACCCAGTCTTTTCCTGCCTATGGTTGTCAAGGTAACGAATATCTTACAATTCCAGGCAAACAGACATCTGGGCAGAAGATTTTTGAACCTACCATAGGTATTAGCCAGCCACCCCCTGTGTCTCCTTTGTAGAAGAGTTTCAGGGGCAACCTCAGGAGAACTAATCAAGATAACAAATTTACTCACAGTCAACCACAGTGCCAACACCAGGTAGCCAGTTGAGATAAGTAAATAGGATATTCTTCTAGTTCAATCAACTTAGATGTTAAGTCCTTGAGCACCAAATGGGAGCACCCTCTGGTGTTAGCTTTGCACCTGTATCCGGGACAATCCTTGCAAAGAAATGATGGGAATTAAGATGTAACTTGCACTCTGCCTTTGTAGATAGCACAGTCATGTTTATATATGACATCATTTTAACTGCACAGAATGAGAACAGGAGCTTTAAACACTAGATTATGCTTCAAAAATTCCCTTCTTCATAAAGGAGATGAATTGAACATCATTGTAATTGAGCTTTAAATGAACTGAAGACAACTCAACTTCAACAGGTAGTAATGGAAATGCATACATAGTACATTAAAAAATGCCCAGTTATGAACAGGCAGGGACACTCAAATCCAGTTCTACAGAGTTTCAAAGCTGACATACATTCTTTAGTTTGATCCAATTAACAAACAAATGAATTTTCTTTGGTGAATTCATTAGTAAGCTACAAAGGGTGTTCAAATTTTTCCTTCCAATAAACTTGTCCAGTTTAATATTTTAATGTGATTTTGCTGTATTTAGTAACCAAAACCTGTGTGGAGCTGAAGAAATGGCTCAGTGGGTAAAAGTGCTGGCTCTGCAACTGTAGTAACCTGAGTTTAGATCCCCAAAACTCAATAGAAATGCTGGACACCATAGTACAGGTGTCCCTATTCCCAGCATGCCCTTACAGCATACAGGAAGCGGAGATAGGAAAACCTTCAGAAGCTTGTGCGCCATCTGGTTTGGCTTAAACAAGTGGAGCATAGAACCTGTCTCAAACAATGTGAAAGGCAAGGACCAATACCTGAAACTTTTCATCTGATCTCTATATATGCACCATGACACTCACATGCATTTTACACACACAGACACATACACACACACACACACACACACACACACACACACACACACAGAGAGAGAGAGAGAGAGAGAGAGAGAGAGAGAGAGAGAGAGAGAGAGAGAAAGAGTAGGAATAAAATATATAGAGAGAGATAGGCGGCCTATTGGTGAGGATTATGCAAGTTTGCTTAGGGTTTAAGGGTTTAAACATTCTACTATAGATTACACATGCTGTAGCTCTGCATAACAAACATGACTGTAGACCTGGCCATCTTTCCCCTGAGTGAGGCTGGAACCTGCTCAAGAAGTTCTATGTCTTAATAGAGGTTTGCAAAGAAGAAAAACAGAAAAGCTCTCAAATTTCTTCACTGTAGAAAAAGGTTAATGTGGTTCCAGACAGAGGGCAGTGCACCTATCAGCATGACTTCAAACAAGGAGGCAGTTCTTTTCACAGTGTTTATAGTATGTCTCAGAATTATCAAAACACTGTTGATTTTACTCTGATCTATTTTTGTTCATTAAAGATGACTTTCTATTTAAAAAATTCTTCTAGAAGAACAGTAATTGTTGATAAATTATTTCATGTTTAGCTTCATCAGATATGCTTACCTTAATGGCACCCAAGGACTTTTCATTTATAAATATCATATTAGATTATTTAATTTTATATAGTTCATAGAGAAATGAAGGACTATGGGCCCATTTGGATGGCTTGGTGGTCAAAGGCACTTGCCAACAAGCCTGAGGAACTGATGCCCAGGATCCACATGGTGGAGGACAAAATGATCTACTGAAGGTTGTCCTCTGACCTCCACATGAATACTGTGGCCCACCTCACCCCCTGCATGCACATATGGACAAAATCAATAAATGACATTTCAAAAGAAAATGGAGGAGTTGAAGGACAAGCTATAATTGCAATCATCAGGAAATGAAACTGAACAGAAATTGAAAGACATGAGAAAGAGAAGAAAGGCATCTTTTGTAGGGTGAGAGGGCCAGCCAGAGAAACATACCTTGACCCTGAGAACATAGCCAATTCACTAGCCATGAAACCAGATCCAAAGAATCCCATTCTGCCCCTGATCAACTCAGCACAAAAACCAACCAGTCCCTGATCATGAAACTAACCAAACCTTGATCTTGAAACCAACTAGTCACTGAGCATGCAAGCTAGCCAATCTCTGAGCTTGTAGAAGCTCAGGAATTCCTACCCTGAAAAGCTTCACCCTGGAAAAACTCTACCCCCAAAGAAATCCTATGTAAGCCCTGTACCAGTTCAGTTTCAAGCTGTCTTTTTCCACCCTGGCAGAGGTAACTACTTTCCTGGATTCCTCCCTCCCAATCCCAATAAATATCTTGAATGAGGTTTAGGTGAGACCTATTCAGGAGGAGATCGGGACAGAGAAGTAAGGACTTTCACTGGAGCAGAGCAGAGCAGAGCTGTGACAGCTCTTGCCAGAGAGGTACAGAACTGCTACACCTATGAATGGAAGCTCCCTCAGCAGAGCAGAGCAGGCCAGAGCAGGGCAGAGCAGAGCAGAGCAGAGCAGAGCAAACTGTAACAGCTCTCCCCAGAGAGCAACAGAACTGCTACACTCCTATGGGGAAACCATCTCCCACTGGAACTGAGCTATAGGTATTGCCCAGCTTCCAACAGCCAGCATATCTGTCCCTCTAGAGCTGTAACACTTCCATCTTACATTTTCACTCTCAGGAAAGAAAGACCAATGTAAGTGGAACTAGAGTGCCATTGTTTCTTATCTCACAGGGAACTAGATAATTGGACAGTTTCAGTGAGTCATATCCAGGGATATCTATGAAAGAATACAAATGTTTTTTTTTTTCTTTTTAAACAGTTGTTTTTTCCTGCCTCTGCTTTAACTAATCATTCAATCATTCCAATCATTCTCTCTCTCTTCTCTCTCTCTCGTTCTCTCTCTCTCTCACTCTCTCTCTCTCTGTCTCTCTCTGTGTGTGAGTGTGTGTGTTTGTGTGTCTCTGTGTGTGTGTGTGTGTGTGTGTGTGTGTTAACATAGACTATTTTGTAGTCTCTGGCTATGAACCAAAAACATAAAAATTGCCCAAACTTTCTGGTAGAGACACCCTATATACATATGTGGAGCTAAATAAATAAATACTTTTACAAAGTACTTGATGAAATGAAGACAACCAAAATAAAAATGAGGGATCTGAAAGAGAACTAGAAGTCAAACTTTAAAATGAAGATAGTTGGGACAATAGATGTGACTTAGTGGTACAGGTCTAATTATTATGGCTAATGTGCACAAATGCCTGCTTCATATACAGTAACCAGAGGAACGGGGTGATGAGGAATACAAAAGAATTGCCAGAGGAGTAACAAGGCAGGAGGAGAGAGGATATGAGATGTGTTTGAATGTCCTGGAGCAAAACACAGTTCGGTGATACCTCTTTGGAATTTTGAGCAGAGTTCCTCCAAATCTTTATTTGAGTCTTAGATCTTGGTACTTTTTTTTAACTTTTATGCTCTGTTAATATCTATTTTCTCAGGAGCTCCCTGTGCCCCAAATCTTCTAGCACCCCACTCTTCCATTCTGCCGACCGACCCAGGAACTAGGTGAGTGAGTCTTTGCCCGCTCCCAACTCCCACCCAAAATATCATACACCCCGACCACCCCCACCACCCCGACCCCCACCTGCACCTGCGGGCTTGGGTTAGACCCGCCCAGGCAGGGAGGAGCTCCCTGCGCCCCAAATCTGCTAGCACCCCACTCTTCCATTCCACCGACCAACTGAGGAACTAGGAACTAGTGAGGAGACTACCAGGAGCATCAAGACCATCCAGAGTTGTGGACATTGAATTCCTGGCCCCCACACACGACTGGGTCACAAGAGATAGAGAGATCCCACCTGCACCCACTAAAAGAAGATATGGGGAGAAGACAGAATAAGATTTCACTCAACACCTGAAAGACCAAAATGACACCACCAGAATCTAGGGACTCCACTCCAGCAAGATCTGAAAAGCCCAACACAGAGCATGAAGATGAGATGGACCTCAAAAATTATCTCAGCAAGATGATAGAGACCTTTAAAGAGGAAACAAGAAAATCCCTTAAAGAAATAGAAGAAAAAGCAAACAAAAAATTAAACGAATTGGAGGAAAAGACAAACCAAAAAATTCAAGAAATAAATCTCTTAAAGAATCTAAAGAAAGCCAAGAAAAAACATCCAAACAAGTGAAGGAAGCTCTTGAAACAGTTCAAAGCATGAAAGCTGAAATAGACACAATAAAGAAAACACAGAATGAGACCATGCTGGAAATGGAAAGACTGGATAAACGATCAGGAACTAAAGATGTAAGTGTATTCAATAGAATTCAAGAGATGGAAGAGAGAATCTCAGCTACTGAAGACTCACTAGAGGATATACATTCATCAACCAAAGAAAACCTCAAGTCCAGAAGAAGGTTTAGAAGAAGGTGAAGAAACACTGCTCAAAGGTACAGAAAACATATTCAACAAAATCATAGAAGAAAACTTCCCCAACCTACAGAAGGATATGCCTATGAAAGTACAAGAAGCTTACAGGACACCAAACAGACTGGACCACAAAAAGAAGTACCCCGACACATAATAATCAAAACACCAAATCTACAGAATAAAGAGAAAATATTAAGAGCAGCAAAGGAAAAAGGCAAATTAACATATAAAGGCAAACCAATCAGAATCACATCCGGCTTCTCAATGGAAACTCTGAAAGCCAGAAGGTCTTGGATAGATACTCTACAAGCACTAAGGGAGCATGGATGTCAACCCAGACTACTGTACCCAGAAAAATTTTCAATCACTATAGATGGAGAAAACAAGATATTCCACGACAAAAACAGATTTAAACAATACATATCCACAAATCCAGCACTACAGAAGTCTCTGGAAGGAAAACTCCAACCCAACGAACATAACTACACTCACAAAAACACAGGCAATAGATAATCTAATTTTACCAAACACAAAAAGTAACAGGAGGGCAAAATCCACACGCAATGATACCACCAACAATAAATCCAAAACAAAGAAGAACCAAAGAAGAATGGACATTAATATCCCTAAATGTCAATGGTCTTAACTTACCCATAAAAAGATATAGGCTAACAGAATGGATACGAAGACAGAATCCATCCTTCTGCTGTTTACAAGAAACACACCTCAACTTCAAAGACAGGCGATACCTCAGAGTAAAAGGATGGGAAAAGATTTTCCAATCAAATGGGCTCAAGAAACAAGCTGGGGTAGCAATCCTAATATCTAACAAATTAGACTTTAAACTGAAAGCAATCAAAAGAGATGAAGAAGGGCATTTCATACTCATCACAGGAAATGTCCATCAAGATGAAGTCTCAATACTGAACATCTACGCCCCTAATACGAAAGCACCCACATTTGCAAAAGAAACATTACGAAAGCTCAAACCACACATAAAACCACACACACTTCAACAGACTTCAACACCCCCCTTACACCATTGGACAGAACCACTAGACAGAAACTTAACAAAAAAACAAAGGATGTGACAGAAGTTATGACACAACTGGGTTTAACAGATATCTATAGAACATTCCATCCAAACACAAAAGAATATACCTTCTTCTCAGCGCCACATGGAACCTTCTCAAAAATTGACCACATAGTTGGCAGCAAAGCAAACCTCCACAATTACAAACGTATTGAAATAACCCCCTGTATCTTATCAGACCACCATACATTAAAGCTAGAATTCTACAGCAATACGAATTGCAGAAAACATACATTTGCATGGAAAATGAATAACACCCAATTGCACCATTCCTGGGTTGAGGAAGAAATAAAAAAAAAAAAAAGAAATTAAAGACTTCCTAGAATTTAATGAGAATGTAGACACAACATACCTGAACTTATGGGACACCCTGAAAGCAGTGCTAAGAGGGAAGTTTATAGCACTAAGTGCCCACATGAAGAAACTGGAGGAAAGTCACATTAGAGAATTTACAGAACAACTGAAAGCTTTAGAGCAAAAAGAAACAAACACACTAAGGAGGAGTAGACACCAGGAATAATCAACCTGAGAGCCAAAATCAACAAAGTAGAAACTAGGAAAACAGTACAAAGAATCAATGAAACAAAGAGTTGGTTCTTTGAGAAGATCAATAAGATAGACAAACCTCTAGCCAAACTAACCAAAAGGCAGAGAGAGAGCATGCTAATTAACAAAATCAGAAATGAAAAGGGGGATATAACAACGGACACTGAGGAAATCCAGAGAATCTTTAGGTCATACTTTGAAAACCTGTATTCCACAAAATTGGAAAATCTAAAGGAAATGGACAGCTTTCTGGATAAATATCACTTACCAAAATTAAATCAAGATCAGATAAACAGTTTAAATTGACCTATAACCCCTAATGAGATAGAAGCAGTAATCAAAAGCCTCCCAACCAAAAAAAGCCCAGGGCCAGATGGCTTTACTGCAGAATTCTACCAGAAATTCAAACAAGAGCTAATTCCAGTACTCCTCACAACTGTTCCGCACAATAGAAGCAGATGGGATATTGCCAAACTCTTTCTACGAGGCTACAATCACTTTGAAACCAAAGCCACACAAAGATATGACTAAGAAAGAGAACTACAGACCGATATTCCTCATGAACATCGATGCTAAAATACTCAATAAAATATTGGCCAACCAAATCCAAGAACATATCAGAAAAATCATCCACCATGATCAAGTAGGCTTCATCCCAGGGATGCAAGGATGGTTCAACATACGAAAATCTATCAATGTAATCCACTATATAAACAAACTGAAAAAGAAAAACCACATGATCATCTCACTAGGTGCTGAAAAAGCCTCTGACAAAATCCAACATCCTTTTATCCATGATAAAGATCTTGGAGAGAACAGGAATAACAGGAACATATCTAAACATGATAAATGCAATATACACCAAACCAATAGCCAACATCAAACTAAATGGAGAGAAACTCAAAGCGTTTCCTCTAAAATCAGGAACAAGACAAGGCTGTCCACTCTCTCCATATCTCTTCAATATTGTACTTGAAGTTCTGGCTATAGCAATAAGACAAGAAAAGGGGATCAAAGGGATACAAATTGGAAAGGATGAAGTCAAACTTTCACTATTTGCAGACGACATGATAGTCTACATTAGTGACCCAAAAAACTCTACCAGGGAACTCCTACGGCTGATAAACACCTTCAGCAAGGTAGCAGGATACAAAATTAACTCAAAAAAATCAGTAGCCCTACTATATACAGATGATAAATCAATGAGAAAGAAATCAGGGAAACATCACCTTTCACAATATCCACAAGCAACATAAAATATCTTGGGTTAACACTAACCAAAAAAGTGAAAGATCTGTACAATAAGAACTTTGAGACTTTAAAGAAAGAAATTAAAGAAGATACCAGAAAATGGATAGATCTCCCATGCTCTTGGATAGGTAGAATTAACATAGTAAAAATTGCAATCCTGCCCAAAGCAATCTACAGATTCAATGTAATCCCCATCAAAATCCAAACACAGTTTTTCACAGACATAGAAAGAACAATACTCAACTTTACATGGAAAAATTAAAAGCCCGGGATAGACAAAACAACTCTTTACAATAAAGGATCTTCTGGAGGCATCACCATCCCTGACTTCAAGCTCTACTATAGAGCCATAGTTCTGAAAATAGCTTGGTATTGGCACAAAAATAGACTGATAGACCAATGGAATTGAATTGAAAACCCTGAAATTGACCCACACACCTATGGGAGCATCGATGTTCATGAGAGATATCGGTCTGTAGTTCTCTTTCTTAGTCATATCTTTGTGTGGCTTGGGTATCAAAGTGATTGTAGCCTCGTAGAAAGAGTTTGGCAAAAATACCTTATTTTTGACAAAGGTGCTAAATATATACAATGGAAAAAAGATAGCATCTTCAACAAATGGTGCTGGTACAATTGGATTTGGACATGCAGAAAATGTCAGATAGATACAGACCTGTCACCATGCACAAAGCTTAAGTGCAAATGGATCAAAGATCTCAGCATAAATCCAGCCACACTGAATCTTCTAGAAGAGAAAGTGGGAATTACCCATGAACAAATTGGCACAGGACACCACTTCCTGAACATTACGCCAGTAGCAGACACTGAGGTCTGCAATTAATAAATGGGACCTCCTGAAACTGAGAAACTTCTGCAAGGCAAAGGAAACAGTCAGTAGGACAAAACGACCACCCACAGAATGGGAAAAGATCTTCACCGATCCCACATCTGACAGAGGACTGATTTCCAAAATATATAAGGAGCTCAAGAAGCTAGCCACCAAAACACCAAACAATGAAATTAAAAAGTGGGGTGCAGAACTAAATAGGGAATTCTCAACAGAGGAATCTGAAATGGCTGAAAGACACTTAAGAAAGTGCTCAAAATCATTGGCCATCAGAGAAATGCAACTCAAAACAACTCTGAGATACCACCTCACACCTGTCAGAATGGCTAAAATAAAAAATACCAATGACAATCTATGCTGGAGAGGATGTGGAGAAAAAGGAACACTCCTCCATTGCTGGTGGGAGTGCGAACTTGTAAGACCACTCTGGAAATCAGTATGGCGGTTGCTCAGAAAAATGGGAATCAGTCTACCTCAAGATCCAGCCATTCCTCTCTTGGGTATATAACCAAATAGTGCATGTACATACAACAAGGACATATGTTCAAACATGTTCATAGTAGCATTGTTTGTAATAGCCAGAACCTGGAAGCAACATAGATGCCCCTCAACTGAAGAATGGGTTGAGAAAATGTGGTACATCTATACAATGAAGTACTACTCAGCAGAAAAAAGCAGTGGAATATTGAAATTCACAGGCAAATGGATGGAACTAGAAGAAACCATTCTAAGTGAGGTAACCCAGTCACAAAAAGACAAACATGGTATGTACTCACTCATATATGAATTTTAGACATAGAGCAAAGGATTACCAGTCTATAATGCTCTTCACCAAAGAAACTAGGAAACATGAAGGACTCTAAGGGATAAATGGTCCCCAGGAATGGAAGTGGCATGAACTACCGAACTAATTGGGGGTATGCGGGTAGTGGGGGAAGGAGCTGCTACAATAAGAGCAAGAGAAGAGGAGAAGAAGAGAGGAAATGGAGGGGCAGAAACATTGAGTTGGGGGAAGAATAGAGGAAAGAGAGCAGGATGAGAGACACCATAGCAGAGGGAGCCACTATAGGTCAGAGAAGAGATCTGGAACCAGGGAGATCTCCAGAGACCTACAAGGATGACACGATGTGACAATCCAGGCAATGGTGGAGAGGATAACCTAAAAGCCCTCCCCCTAAAATGAGATTGATGACTTCTTTTATGCCATCCTAGAGCCCTAACCCAGTGGCTGAAGGAAGCAGAGACAGACATCCACAGATATACACTGAGCCAAAATTGGGAATTTAGTTGAAGAGACGGAGAAATGAAGAACGAAGGGGTCTGTACCAGGTTGGAGAAACCCACAGGAACAGTTGACCTGAACAAGGGAGAGCACATGGACCCCAGATGCTGTTGGGGAGACCAGTACAAGATTGATCCAGACCCCTGAACATGGATGTCAATAAGGAGGCCTCTGCACTCCAGGGAGCCTCTGATGGTGGATTAGTATTTTTCCCTGGTGCAAGAAGGGACTTTGAGAGCCCATCCCACGTGAAGGGTTACACTCTGGCCCTGGACACATGGGGAAGGGCCCAGGACCAGCATAGGAAGATTTGGTGGACTTTGCAGAGCCCCCGTTGAGGGCCCTACCCTGCCTGGGGAGTGGTGGGTGGATGGGGTGGGGGGTGGGCTGGGGGTGGGGGAGGAGGGTTGAGGGTGAGGGGAGGGAGAGGGAGAAGGGACTTGAAATAAGCTTGTTCCCTAACTAGAACTAATAAAATAAAATAAAATATATGAACAGAGAAAGACAGCATATAAGATAATTCTTTTACCTATCAAGGGATATAGTTATTTAGTATTTGTAGATTTAAACTATAAACACCAAATTGTTCTTAATTAAAGCTTTACTCATTTGTCCCCACAAAAAAAAAATGAAAGAAGGCATGATGTTTGGTGGAAAGACATGTTAGGAGGTCCCAGAGGACATGGGAGAAAGTTATTATGCAGTTATATGAACTATGTAATATATATATATATATATATATATATATTATGTATATATGTATATATATAATATATATGGAATTTTCAATAAATAAAATATCATTCAAAACTTACATAAAAGTTATTATAGATAAAGGTAACTATGAATATTCAAAACACAAATATAGATATACATTTTCTGTCTTCTATTGACTGGCTTTAAGGGGTGACTATATGTAAAAAAATGTAAGTCTAAAATAAAAAGGACAATATTAAATGCCCTGATGAAACAGTCTCTGATTGTTTGGACATGACTTAGACCAATAGGTCTATGCTATATAAGTTTATTACCTTTTTCAATATGTCAGAGGGTCTTGAAAAGGCGGATCCTAGTAAAAGTTAATTTAGTCATGGAGGTTCTACTCCCATGAATGGATGGATGCTTTATCTCATCAGTCATGTCTTATTGGAATGCAATAGTTCCATAAATTTGAGTTGCTATACCAATAGCATTATTAACCTCTTTCTAGTTTCCTATTTCCTGTCTTTCTATGAGATATCTCTCCTATTTTCACGTATGTTCCTTCTGTAGTGCTAGCCGCCTTGTACAGTAGCCACAAGTCCCTCGCTTGGGACAAAATATAGGGATCCTTCAATGCTATAGCTTCCAAACTGTTATGCAAATACCCAGTTTACTTTATGTAGTGACCATCACCCTCCTAAAGTTGGGGCAGCATGGCTAACAGTGAGCCGCTGACCACTGAAGTTATGTAAAAAGAAATAAAAATCTATCTTGCTTAAAAAAAATATCTATTTTCTCATGAAGCTGTTGAGAGCAAGAGGCTGTTTTACAGTCATTTCTAATTGTTTATCACTAAAGTATCATGGATTCCCAGATCACAAATTCAACTATTTAGATTAGAGTAGTCTGGTAAACAAACATTTTATTCTTAACCCAGAAATGGGAGTCTTTGTGTTCTGATGGGACCAATGGCATTTCAGTTTGGAAAAGAAGTCATCCCATATGTTTGGAGGACAACACATCTGAATCTCACACGTACTCCAGGAATGCTGAATCACCCACCTTCCCCTTCAGTGAATTCCTCCTTTTAGCTGTTCAGGCTGAAGCTCATAACTCTTACTAAGAGACACAAACTTTCTTCAACACACATCTTGCCCTCGGTATTTGTAGTTCCCTTTTCAGTCTTTAGAGACTCCAAACTGTAGTAAAACTGATTGCTGACTCCATCTAGCATAATGTGATTATTTCCCTACCAACGAAGAATATGTTTTAATTCGAAAAAGAGAGAAACAAATTTAATATGACCCTCACTGTACTTGTCTTTTTATGATCTCTTTATACCACTTCTGTCATGAACACTCCTTGATAATATGTAATTTAAAGTTTATATTTGTAGCAGTAGTAAGCATTAACATTTCAGTATGCTGTATACTGTGTGAAAATAAAGGAAGTAAATTAAAGCCTAACGCAATGGAGTCAGAACTAGATTGACAACAGGTAGTTTATTAAAGGGATAGTACTCACGCAAGAGCCAGTGACCAGGTTTACACCAGAGCCAGAGTGACCAGGCAGATGTCTGCTCATCCAGGTGGGAGAGAGAAAAGAGAGCCACATGCTTGCCTCTCTGCTACTTAAACACTTGCTACATCACTCTGACCACTCCCAAGTGGGCGTGGTCATCAGTATCTCTAAACAGTATTACTCCCTACAGTCAATGGTCAATATATTAAAATATTCATATAATGTAAGCAAAGCAACATGTACTCACCCATTATGAGCCCTGTTTCTGCATATATTAATATTGTATAGTTTTTTCATCACATTTACTTTGCCCTGAATTAGCATCCCAAGTTTCTTTACTTCATTTTCCTTAACTTTTTTGGTGTGTGTATGCAAATGGGTGCATGTGTGTGCAAGTTTACATGTGTATGGGTACATGTGTGCATGCATGCATGTATGTGATGGCTAGAGGTTCACACTGAGTATCTCACTCAGTTGCTTATGTATTGATGTAGGGTCTCCCACTTAAACACAGAATTCACCAATTCAGCTAGTCTAGCGGGCCAACTTCCTCTTGGTATCCCTCTTTCCATTTCTCCTAAGGGCTGAGATTGCAGACATACTGCCACACCTGCCTGACATTTACATAGGTGCTGTAGATCAAAACTCAGTGCAAATTCTTTACTCACTGAGACATGTCCATAGTCCCAGGTTCTTTATTGAGTATGGCAATCCAAACTATCATTTATGAAAATATTTGCAGCATTAGTAATACTGTCCCCAAATAGATAACAATGATGGAAATCACAATACTATGAAGTGCCTTAAAGAAATTCTGGACTTCAATACAATATCTTCCTAGCTTTTCTAGATAATTAGTGTCAATTATTCAAGTCACATCAGTAATCCTCTACCTTGTTTAGTAGGAAAAAAAGAACCCAATGAACACATAGGTAGGATATATAATAGTTATTTAGTGGAAGTATCATCTTAACTAACTATATTCACAAGTGCATTTCACAATTTTGGAAAAAGGAAGCAGATATGCTCTTAGTTGTTAGGACATACACACACACACACACAGAGAGAGCGAGAGACAGACAGACAGAGAGAGAGAGAGAGAGAGAGAGAGAGAGAGAGAGAGAGAGAGAGAGGTGGGGGGCTATTTCCACACCCAGATCTTTGTCCTCAGATCTAGGTCTGACTATGAAAGACATGGCACCAAAAATTAAGCAGAAGTTTGGGGAACACTGCTCATTGGCTAGTATGGTGTTTCATCTCAGGCTATCATTAAAGTATGGCTATTTATAGTATCACTATATCTATTAGGCTACTCTATCTAAGATCTCAGAAAAACCATGAATAAATTCGTAGTTAGTGGGCATATTGCAAACAAGGCATTCATTGAATGCTGGCAGTGATTCAGAGTAGAAAATGTGAAACCATAAAATGATTATGCCTGTCCAGAAGACCACTTGCTGTTTAAAACAGAAGAGTTCTGGTGTAGCTAACTTATTATTGCATGACTGGTTCCTTACCTGGGTTTACCATTGATTTCAACTACTAGCAGACTAGCAAGAAAACTTCAGTGGAGTGGAAAAACTTGTTCAAAGTTTGCTGTTTTTGCCCATGAATAATGTCAGCTACAAGGTACTTTGTCCACAATATGTTGAATAAAGATTATCATTTATTAGTGCACACACAGATGTCTTATCATGACCATACTAACATTTGCACTCTTTGTCATTGAGAGGTCCATGACAATGGTTCAGTCATTTTTCTTTGGTGAAAATGTTTTCTTCCAGATATTTTCTCCTTGTTTGTTCACCCTTGTTGACATTGGATAAAGCAGGTCTAGCCTGTCTACTTCCTTCCTTTCCTCACTCAATCTTCTCTCTTTTCTTTCTCTTTCTATTGTCCAGATTTCTAAAGTAGAGAATTAAAAGTGGAAATTGTATATATTTGCAGAGGAAAATGTATTTTTGTATGTTCATACACTGTGGCATAATTAAATCAAACTAATCAACATGCCTGGCATACTTTAAAAGTTTTGTGGTGAGATTTAATATATATTCACTTAGCAGTTTCAAGTACATGCTATTAGGAACTATCATAGTCATCATGCACTATAGAATAGTAAAACTTTTTTTTTTTTTACCTCAACTGTGTGGGTAAGGATAGGCTATATATATAGATGTGAAGGTTAGAGGACAACTGGTGGAAGTTGATTTACTCTTTCTAACATGTGAGTCCTAAGAACCAATCTCAGATCAGCAGGCTTAGTAGAAAGCATTATTTCCTACTGAGGCATCTCTTGGCCCCTAAGCTAAACATTATTTGTGACAGACATCTCCCAAGACACTTACCACACTCCAACCCTTGTAAGATTTTACTCTCAGCTTCTGTAAGTTTAATTTTTCATATTCTATATATAAGTGAACTTAACCTAGAATTGGTCTTTTAATGCCTGGCATATTTTGCTTGCATAACATCCCTCTGGCTCATCTGTCATCACAAATGACAGCATTTCCTTTCCTAAGACTGAAGATTCCTGCATTGTGCATGTGTGTGCACACATACCCGCACCTCCCACACACCTATGACAGAACTATCACATTTCTGTGCATCTGTCAATGGACATCTTGACAGTTGCTCATGTCAAAATAAGCACAAATGTGAAATGGCTTTTGATATGTTTTTTTCTATTATTCCACTTTTTAAAAAATTCTTTTGCTTATATTTCTAGGAATATGACTACTGGAGCATATTGGAGTTAATTTTTAGTACCTCCAGGTTTTCTTTACTCAGTAGTGCCTGTATTAGCTCCATGGTCACTGTCACGTGGAAGGTTTTCTTTTCTACACAGACTCCTGATCAACTTTTAGCTCTGATTTTTATCTAATGACCTTGCTAAAAGGTATTGCATTAATTTCTATTTCCTTGGTGACAAATAATTTTGAGCATTTTAAGTATAGGATTCAGACATTTCCATGTTTTCTTCTGATTTTTTTCTGGTTTGAATACTTCAAAATATTGTCATTGAATTATTTTATTATCTTTAACATATTTTGATTGCTAATCCCTTATCAAATTCATGACTTACAAATGTTTGCTTTCATCCTATAGGTTGTCTTTCCACCCTGTCTATTGTTTCCTCTAGCCAGGTGAATCTCATTTACCAGTTTCTGTTTTGTTGCCTGTGCTTGGGGAGTGGCAACTTTGATGTACTAAAGAGCCCTCTGCTAGAATGAGAGTTGTAAATTCATTAACTGCCTAATTATCTTAAAAGTAGTCCATATTTTTCTCCAAAAAACCCATCTTTATTATGGGTAAGGCAAATAGAAGGAGTAGATAGAGAAGTGATAGGAATTATAATCTCTGAATTTTCAAATAGTTGGTGATTATATTAATATCTAAAATACATGGAAAATATAGAAAAAAGCTTTTTGTTTATGATTTTGATAAAAAGATAATTTTTAGTGTTTTCATCTGGCAATTCTTACAATGATAGAGGTTCAAAGGGCCTGTTAGTTGGTCTTCCTTTGTGTGTGCATGCTCTCTCTCTCTCTCTCTCTCTCTCTCTCTCTCTCTCTCTCTCTGTCTCTCTCTGTCTTACACAACACACACACACACACACACACACACACACACACACACACACACACACACAAATACACATACACTTTTTACAGATACCAGGTATAAAATGTTTCTCTTATCTCTTTCTAGGTAAAAGTCTTCAGGTATTTATTTCCCAACTATAATTCACATAGAGCAAATGAAATGTTAGCAGATATTCAAGAAAATCCAGCATTTTCTGACAGTGATAACTGGCATCGTTGCAAGGTTCAGAGGTAACTTCTGCTTCATTGCTTCAATGGATATATGAAGATCTGCATTTGCTGCCAAAGAAGACTCAGTGGGCTTTATGAATTTAAGAAACACACATTCTTTAAAATCTATACAACATCAAAACATAATTTTATATACTTATAATTTTTAATAAATACAAGGCTATATATTCAGCATCTATCAACTGCTTAATTTTTATTATCATACTTAGGATTTAATATTCAAAAGACTAAATCTCCCAAGGTAGATGAAACTAATGATGTTTATAAGACATTTAATCTGGTTCTCTACCTCACTTACCTTCACATTACCTGAGGTTTTTTGGGAAATGTCACAGTGAAGTCATATGGATGAATCCTATTTCACCATTTTACCACACTGAAGAAAATCAAGAAGAGAAATGAAAAGACTAGATTTTCATAGTCTGTCCTTTCTTGGGGACATTATTTTGGCAGCAACAGGTGACAATTGCATAGCTATTTTTTGTTACCACCAATCATTGACCACCAGAATCTCATTTCTAATAAAATGATGTCCTTTATTATCTTAGAAAATATTTATCTTATCCCAAATTCTCTTTCATTGTTGATTTTAACTACCGGTAAGTACTCAAAGTACAAAGATAGCTTAGATTTCCCAGAATATAGTGTACTCATTACATTTTGTATATTTTAATGGAAGGATATTGGCCTTACACAACTGTGAGAAAGTCAGAAGAAACCACTGTACAGGCACACAGAAAATCATGGAAGGCACACTAGTGATGAGTTTCACATGCTTTGATAAACACCTGAATATACCAAGCAAGTCTAAGAAAAGTAGAAGTAGGCTTGAACTTCATCCCCAAATGGGAAAACTTTATGGAATGGTGCATACTGTAGGGATCTGCAGGTCACACAGTTTTATGACAGATAATTATTTCTCAGTTTTACAATGACTCCTCAGATTTTAGAAGGGTCCACATTCCTACTGGAAAACACCGTCATCCTGCAGAGTAGATGATCAAATAGGTTATCATGATGTATTAACTGATAGACATAAAAGAGCACAAAGCCTAAATAATGCATTGTGCTAGATTCTACAATAAGCCAGGCTTAACCTCTCTTTTCTCTGTTACAGCTTCCAGGGACTCCTTTAAAAGAATAGTGAGTGTCTTAGGATGATATGCAGCCTAGAAATGAATAATGCATTTCACTGTGCTTCCAGTTAATTCCCTGCCTGTCTATTTTGTGCATGACTAATCAGGCAGTTTCCTCTCTCCATGAAAGTTTGCTTAATAAATTTTGGTGATGTCTTCAAAGCTGAGATATGTTTTAAACCTGTTAGTAAAATCTTAAAACAAATGGGATAACTTCATTTTCAACAGAAAATTATATTTCTAATTAAAGAGGTACCCACAATTGAAGTGAGTGTTAACATGAACTTTTTGGGAAGAAAAGTATTAAAGATATTGTGCCAAGAACAGTAGAAACAAGTAGGAACATGACATAAAGGAATTGCGATCTAAGATATCAGAGCAGCAGCAAGGACACTAGTCTTTCTTTAGAAAACTTAGTAGTAAGAAGTTTCAAAACAGCTTTGGTTATCTTTTTTCTTACCCATACTTAACCTATCTCTTACTTCTACAACATACCTAAGACAGATGAACTCAACTTCCTTATCATTGTTGAAATATACTCCAGAGATGGTGAAAACTTAACAAGTGCCGTGGAAGATTTTAAGTCAACATAGGTGGTGTTTGAACATTTTCAGTTTTGTTAAAATGGAAAATAGTGGCATAAAATTAAGGAGGGCAATACAACAGCTAGGTAGGCTGAGAAATCAGCTTTCTAGGGCAAAAACAGACTCATAGGAAATAAACTTGGAAAGGTTTACTTTGAGAAGGCCAAATTATAAAGATGCAAAGGGAGGGCAAGGTAGCAAGGACTTAACATAGGAAATGAAAGAGAGCTAACAAAAAAGTGAGTCTCTGTAAGGTAGTGTATCCTTTGTTTTACCACTTAAAAGCAATTAAAAATTTGCCAAGTTCTGAGAGTCACTGTGTACCTTCTTACTGTCAGGGTAAGAGACCCCTGAACCTTGGGCCAGGTGGATTTCCTTCCAGCAGTCTTTAATTTCTGTCTCTGTCTAAACTCAAGACTATGTCTGAAGAATGTTCTAAAATGTACTCTCTAAAGAAAAATTTCCAGATGCCGACATTACAGATACTGATAGGCATCCCTGATTTTATCCTTTAAGCATCCATCTAAAACAAGCCAATCACATACAGTGGTATGACGCTGCACTGGTGGTGTACAGGTCCAGTGTGAGTTCTTTTTCACTGCACCCCTTTCCTGGTTCCATGCACAAGCAGAAGAGTAGGAAATGAAGAATGGCTTTCAGGTCTCTTTACTGCAATGCTGTGTTGTCTAAGTCCTGAGATTAGTGCAGGGAAACTCTAAACCTTGCAAAGATTTCAAATCCTGTCCAGAAGGACTCTATTTCCCTTCCAATTTGGCTCTTGCCAGATTAACTTCCAATGCAAGTCTTTCTGGAAATCTAATTTCAGACATTCATTTAAATAAAATAGACTGTAACATCTAGCCAGAAATAGGTAAAATAAAATATTTAAGTCTATCATTTCAGTATCTAAACAACAAGAAGGGAAACTGACTTTTGAGAATCATTCAAAATACATACACACATAAATAGGCACGTGGAGCTTCTGAAGAAATCACTGGGCAAATGATCTCCTCAGTTATGTCCGATTCTTATCAACTTCCCCAAACTTAAATTATTACCTCTAATGTCTGTCATCTGTGCTGAAAGCACCCAGTTTAAACTGTTTGTATAACAAATGAAATAAACTAAAGTTATAATAATGAAAATACTAATTATAGTAAAAAGTGTTCTACAAATGGATAATGCTATTAGTCCCTCTACTCATGTTATCCTATTATTAGCTTATTTACTCTAAAGTGTTTTTGTACAAATTCTCATTTGGAATGGATTGAGAGGATTTCAAAATTACTATGAATTTAATAAAATTATGGCTGCTATTAAATATAAAATCTATTTTAAATGTTTTCATATTATTTGGCAATTTAACCCTACCCAAAGTACAAATCTATAATGCAATTTTGTTGCTATCATCAATTCTTCATGAATTAGCTGTGACTATCTGCCTTGCTCAGGAAGGCTCTTATACATCTAATTAGTGCTAATAGCAAATGACTTTAGAAAGCTCAAATTGAAACAAAAAATATGACAGCAGTTATTCTTATCAGGAAAATGTGCAGAGTCTAAGGAATCTTATTAACGTAGATAATACAGCAGTCAGTTGAAAGATGCAAAGGAGTCTATTCATTTCTATGTGTGATTATTTTTCAGTGCACCTATGCAAATCAGCAACTTCAACATGCCCATGTGTTTCTAAATAAGGATATGCATTGGAATTTTTTTAACCCTAAATTGAAAGTAAATGAATAGTGAGAATGAGGGAGAGAAAGGGAGGACGGAAAGTAGACCCACAAAGCTAGTGCAGAAAGAAACAAAGAGAAATAATCCTTCTGGGGTCTTGAAAGGGCTAAGTAAGTTCATCGGATATTGATCTTTGGAAAATAGTTTAGGGATATCTACTCTGTTTCTGTTTTTGTGGCTACGCTTGAGGAATTCTTATTTTACTGAAAAAAATAAGCATGAATACAGTGCGGTGATAGCTAAGATGGCATCTATGCAGGGTACTGTGAGCCATGGGGTAGTGGATACAAGTTTGCCCATGGAATTCAGAGGAAGCTGAAGAATCCAGGATATATGAGTTGTCATAGAACAAGTAGGAATCAAAGCTGTCCTCAGAATGATCATATGCAAAAGTACAAAACAAACAAACCAAAGCAGACTATTGTGTTATAAAAACTGCTCTTGAAATTAAAAAAAATGCTAGCTGAAATTATTTAAACAGTATACAGGGACAGGAAAGATGTCTCAGTGGGTAAAAGCTCCTGCCACTCACTTTTGATGATCTGAGATCAATTACCTAAACCCACCTAAAGGTCAAAAGAGAGAATTGACTCCTACAAGATATCCTCTTACCTCTACATATATGCTACAACACACATGCACACGCGCGCGCGCGCGCGCACACACACACACACACACACACACACACACACACACACACACACACACACACACATTAAAAATACTAAGTGCCTAAAATAAACATACAAATAGCATGTGTGTTGCTGGTTATCATCCAAAAGACAGAAACCTGGACAAATTTTTCTGAGAGGACAATGCCTCTATCATATGAGTTTCATGAAGCTATACAAAACATGCTATCTCTAGTTGTGCTTTGAGTTGTGATTATTGCTCAGAACTCAGAGCTTTGTGAGAAGCCCAACCATCAGGCAATGGAGACTAACACCAACAGGTAGTTATGTGGACCCCAGAGTGATTTGCCAATGATAAACCATGTGAAGAATAGGGAATTCACGTTACTACTCGTCTTGCACAAGTGCAGTAGAACAGGAGCAGAGTCAAAACACAGCATTATAATGGTAGAATCTACTTTGCTGGCCTGTGGCTTCACATCCATAGGAAAGGAAAGGAAAGGAAAGGAAAGGAAAGGAAAGGAAAGGAAAGGAAAGGAAAGGAAAGGAAAGGAAAGAAGGAAGAAAAGGGAAGCGAAGGGAAGGAAAGGAAAGGAAAAAGGGAAGAAGAGGAAAGGAAAAAGGGAAGGGAAGGGAAGGGGAGGGGAGGGGAGGGGAGGAGAGGAGAGGAGGAGAGGAGAGGAGGAGAGAGGAGAGGAGAGGAGAGGAGAGGAGAGGAGAGGAGAGGAAAGGAAAGGAAAGGAAAGGAAAGGAAAGGAAAGGAAAGGAAAGGAAAGGAAAGGAAAGGAAAGGAAAGGAAAGGAAAGGAAAGGAAAGGGCTGCTGAAACGGCTCAGATTGCTTTGGCAAATTGGAGATGGCTTGCATCTGAAGAGCTAGTGAGTCCTCAAGTCTATAGTGGATTCTTGCTCATCATTCTGTTCTCTCTCCTGCATTACCCCATCTTTCTTGCCCCATGTCTTCTTACTATTATCTGTATCACCCATCCTTCTGCCCTCACTTTTATCATCTCATCTTAATCTCTTCTAAAGATCAGCCATGTAAAAGTGGGTATATTTATACAAATAAAAAATAAAAATAAAAAATATAAATAAAAATCCCAATATATATAAATATTGGGACAACATAGGTAAGGTTGAAGCAGTGATATATTCTTTGATAGAATGCTACTTAAAATATGGAAAGGGGACAGGAAAAATTAAAATATTGAAAGGCATTCAGTATGTTATGCATGAAAACAAAATTTACAAAGAAATTTGGTGAACTTATGAAAATGCCCAACATGTTTTGATATTTTTGCCAGGGGCAAATGGCTGGGCTGATAAAAAAAAATAGTCATCCTTGTAAAAAGTGTACTTCCACCTGACTAATTTCCTATAGTTTTCCACTGTCATTTTTAATAATAACAATATATAATTTTACTACTTGTTCTAGCAATCTAAATGAATGTCTCTGTTTCTGAAAACAGTATCTCAGAAATATAATTGATGACTCATAAGATGGTTCAGTGAATTAAAGTGTCTACCACCAAGTCTGAAAACCTGAGTTTGATCCCATGGATACATATGGTGACAGTAAAGACATGACTCCTAGATATTTTCCTCTATGTACATATGCTGTGTCACAAAAGCTGCACCCTCACAAATAGATAAAGTGTAATTTCAAAATTAAAAATAAAAATCTTTTAAAGACATATAATTTACTAAGAATGATGCATTTCCATAGCTTCCTTAACATCTACAGACAATAAGGTTCTGGAAGATGACTTAATAACACTATTGTAAGATGTTTCAATTCTTTAACTTTGTATCAATTCTTTGCAAATTTCCTATCACCCACCCCAAACTTACTCATCTCTCTATCCCTCCATATCAGACCTCTACCCTTATAACCTTACAGTATAAGAAAACAAAAAATTAAAAGTAATAAAAATAAAAATTAGATTTCTGGACATTTTCTGGCACTAGGGAAATGTCCAGAAATCTACAAGGTTGACCCCAACAAGGTTTACCCCAACTATAAATCTAATCAATAGTCTAGAGGCTACCTTAAATGCCCTTCTCTGATATTGAGATTGATGACTACTTTATATGCCATCCTAAAGCCTTCATCCAGTAGCTGATGGAAGCAGAAGCAGACACCCACAGCTAAACACTGAGCTGAACTCCAGAATCCAGTTGCAGAGAGGGAGGAATGATGAGTCAAGACCAGGCTGGAGCAACACACAGAAACAGCTGACCTGAACAAGGGGGAGCTTATGGACCCCAGACTGATAGCTGGGAAACCACCATAGGACTGATCCAGACCCCCTGAATGTAGGTGTCAGTGAGGAGGCCTTGACTTCCTATGGGGCTTCTGGTAGTAGATCAGTATTTATCCCTAGAAAAAGAATGGACTTTGGGAGCCCATTTCACACAGAGTGATACTCCCTCAGCCTAGACATGTGAGGGAGGGTCTAGACCCTGCTCCAAATGATATGGCAGACTTTAAAGATCCCCCCCATGAAAGGCCTCACCCTCCCTGGGGAGCAGAAAGGGGATGAGATAGAGGGTTGGTGGGGGGCAGGGGATGAGGGAGAGAGAATTGAGATTGACATGTAAAACAAGCTTGTTTCTAATTTAAATAAAAATGAAAAAAGTAAAGTGAAAATTTAAAAAATATCTGGCCATGGAACCTGTGGTGTGTTGCACAGTGTGTCCTTTTGCCCAAACTTTATTACTTGCAAACATTGCAATAAGGCATTGGTCTGGTTCGAAGCCCCTGACTCTGCTACACCTGTCAATACTAGAACCTCACTAGGACTCATGTCTGATATCTTGTTGTTGCCCTGTATCATGGAGATAATGTTGCATTGGTTCTTCAGGGCTGGAGACTTTACAAGACTCAGCAGTTCTTAGATGGGGCACATGTTTGAGTGCGCCAACTTAAAGCTCTGGATCTGAGCCTGATTGGTAGGTGAGTTGGTCAGACTGTCTTCCCTGCTACAACTGCTTTCAGGTCCAGCTCCCCCACATTGCCCATGTGAGGGGCAGGACCAATTCTCCTGAGTGCTGAAGCTGATAAGTGGCAGAGTCAGTTCTGTGCAGCTCTTGCACATCAACATGGCTCCAGGGCATAGTCCAGACTAGGTAAGTCTCCATGGCCTTTAGTGGTAATATGTGTCAAGAACATTGACAGAACACTGCTGCTGCAGGGCCATGAACACAGACATGTCCCTCGTAGGCAGCTTGGGTGAGGGTATCTCCCTGGCCTCATATGGCAACACAGACTACTAATATCAGGCTGTTGTTCAAGACCCTCACGTCTCCAATTCTGCCTCTCTTCATAGTGCACCAGCCCTTCTGATTCTATTTCTCTACCATCTCTCTATCACACATTTACACTTGCTCATAGTAGTGGCACCTACCCCACCAGAGCTGAGTGCCTGTAGGCAAGGACATCTAGGATGTCTTCAGCCATTCCTCACTGCATAGATGCCTGTGGGGACCTCTCCAATGTCTCTTATGCATGGCCAGTGCCATGTGACTGTGAGCAAGGGCATCTCACTTGTCCTCTACCTGCCCAGGCTTAGCAGCACCTGGTATTTTCCATCCAGAAACTATCCATGCCAGCCAAGATGTTTCAATTCTTTATCTCAAAAAAAAGACAGAAAAAAGATAGATAAATAGTGAAAACCAGTTAACCCAGCTTCATTAATCACATAAAAATTCTCACCCAGTGCTTTGAAAAATCCTATATTTTTTCTCTTTTGTTTTACCAACTAACCAAAATACTTTTTTGTCATTTATTTGGATCTTTATCCCTTTCCTGAGGAGAGAAGAGATCCCAGATCTGGCTTTTTATCTCAGGTACAGAACTATTTCTTGAGTAGGATCCTGACCTTTTGACTGCCACCATTTTCTATAACAAGCTATGGATTTTCCAAATAAAGTGTAGCTAAAAATCAATGAACCTAAGAAAATGAAGACAAAGAAAGGCAATACACTGGAAGAGAGAATACATCTAGAAATACATTCAACAGGGAAGGAATACTAACTCTTAGCATAATGGACCTGTAAAAGACCTTGGGAAGTCATTGTCTTCCAGGATGTCTAGTAGGTAAAGAAGTAGTTGAAGTACCTAAGTCAGACTTAATTCATGTTCCATTACATAAAGCCCTATTGTCTCTTTGACCCTAAAATAAAAATATATTTTTAGTATCCCTATACTACCAATGGCTAATAATATGATTTGATGAACTGGGTGGTATTTATTCAAGAAGAAAAAGGCATTTGTGGTGAGATGATGGAATGTTGAGGAGATATTAGTCCTTCCCTTGGTCAAATCTGGAGAAGTTTCTCTCCAAAGAATAGTCCATGGAAGTCAGAGAGCTAAGCTTTATCTGATCCCTTCCTTCACAGTAGAAGACTCTCATTGTCCAGCTAAGCACAGGGAGGATTAATATACAGGTCCTCTGATCTCTCACCATGTGACTATACACACATCATCTTCAGGCTAATCCTGAAACCCTGCTGTAACTCACTTCCTTGTTGAAAAGAATAGCATTCAGAAACTTACAGTTTTAGCTCCCATCATCTCGACAAAAATATGGTTTTCTGAAGGAAATCTCATCCTGAAATAAGTTGATATTACCTATTAGTCATTATTCTGTTGTAAACATTAGAATTGCTTTGCCTTTGTCTTTAAAGACAATGATAACAATATAAAAATAAAATAAGGATTTATGTAATCCAAGTACTATAACACAAACTGTGCAAAATGTAAATATTTTAAAATTCATATTCTCTTTATTTTGTGAAATTTAAAGTAATTTCATTCCATGATTTTCTCGTGATCAATGCACTCTGTACTGATGCATTTTGTGACAATCTGTCCCTTTTATATTTTCCCATATAACCTACAATTCCTTTCGATTTGGAAAACATTCAAGATAGCTAACTAAGATATGGAACTGCATCATTCATGTAAACAGGTCAGTCTGCATAACATGTTATCCACCTTAAAATTCTCATCAAAACACAATGAATGATAATCCAAGAGAGATACATGAATGCACAGTAATATTTCCACCATGGGGCTTTTAATATTGTATAAATAACAAGCAAGAATTACCTAAATCCCACAACAGAAATTCACCCTGCAAATAGTACACTTGTTGTGCATTATTCTTCATGCAATTCTCATCATAATCTAATTAGGAAAGTTTCCATTCATATCAATCAACTACTTTCATAATTAATTTATGACATCAGAAACATTTTCATGTCCCACCACACTTGTAACTCTCAATCTCTTAGAAGAATTGATGCAGAAATGAGGAACTCAAGTGTGTTTATTTCATTCAAGTTTGTCTTAAGAGAGCTGGGCATTTTAATTTTTCTTTTAAATGTTTCCAGCATGTGCTATTAGATTTGTTTTAAAGGTCAACATGAGGAAAAGACCTTTGAGATATTGATATTAAAATCAGGCCCAGCTTATCAGCCATCAACTCCAAGGCAGCATCTCACAATGTTTAATTTACACCAAAGTGTTTGTAGACAGTTTTGTACTTACATGTTTTAACTTTGTTTCCTGTTTTACATCATTGACAATTCATAATGACAATAGCATATGCTACATGTATAGTGCTAGGATTTCTAACAAATTTAACTTTATTTTATCTCAAGACACTTAAACAAGAACAAATATCAAGTTTGTTCACTGACCCTATCGATTGTGATAAGAAAACCCACACAACAATCTAACTCTGACAAATAGAAGTGAAAAGCAAGACTGCTTTAGTTCCAGTGTGACTAAACTTTCCATTCCAAAAATTTAAGGCTAAGAAAAGTAGGTTTCAACATCTTTTGAGTTGAACTTAGAAAAATAGATCAGTTATTCAAAGCACAGTCTGCTATCTTAACGAAAGTGGTCTAGGGAGGAATAGGCTTATTGTCTAGTAGTGGCAGGTACACTGGAGAGATTGCTCAAATGCAGCTTTCTTCTAAGGGTGATACTCCAACACTGAAGTCATGAGGGCATAGAAAACATCTTGAGCCACAATGTATTGCCTGTGCCTTGACTTTCCCTGAAAGGAATAGATTGTAAAGAAACTAGAAACAGGATAGTTTTTTAAGGTGTTAGAGACAGATCTACACTTAACCTAGAGGATGTACCATATTAATGTGAGTGGTACTCACATTGAATACTAACATGGTTTTGTTTGAACCATACAAGTACCCAAAGATCCTGTCTTCAACCACTGCACAGGAAAGCTAGTATGGCACTAATATTGCAAGACTTGCTGTTTTGACAAGGAATGACATCCATAAAAAGTATCATGCGGAGGCAGAGTCAATTTCAGTGGAAGATTAATATTATACCCAACTAATCAAGACCTATTAATGTTTTTACTGCTACAAGTTATCAGCTGTTGTGAAGACTTTCTAATGGGTTGAAGTCAAATAATTCCTTTTGCCTTTAAATTTTACTAATTTACAGGCCAACTAGAACAATTATTTTTATATGCTATCTCACTCAGTTTAAAGAGTTTTTATTTCGAATTTTTCACAGAAGAAAGTTGTATGAGGAAAAGTTACTGTATTCTGTAGATGGAAACTTCTTTCCCACCCCATCCTGCATCCATTCAGTCCCAAATAAACACACAGAGGCTTATGTTAATTATGAACTGTTTGGCTTATGGTACAGACTTCTTACTGGCTAGCTCTCTTTTAATCATTAATCCATTTCTGTAATCTGTGTATCTCCATATAGTCTTGGCCTATCAGTGATGCCCAAGCCTCTGGTTTTCTCAGCAGCTACATGTTGCCTCACTCTCAACTCACCTCTGCTTTCCTCTTCCACAAATTCTCCTAGTCTGGTCACCCCACCTATACTTCCTGCCTAGCTATATCCTGCCTGCCCATTGGCTTGAACAGCTTTACTAATCAATCAATAAGAGAAACATATATTCACAGCACATAGAAGGATACCCCCACCATATCCTCTGTCTAAAAAAGAGGAAGATTTTGACTTTAACACAGTAAAATGAAATATAGCAAAACAGTTATCAAGCAAGAACTATAGTTAACAATATTTAGTCCATTTACATTTGGCAAAGTTTAAAGAAAATATTCTATTTTCTATCCTATCTTTGTGAGTCTGAAGTTTATATGTAACTTATCTTTTCTCATAACTAAGGAAAACCATAACCATAAATATCTGTCTTCAACTCCATCAAAAACCTGAGAAGGATAATATATAAACTCTAGAATTTACAAAGATATCCCACTGCCTGAACAGTCATCCAGAGTTCCTCTGTAATGTTGGGGCATCCCTCCTCCATTTATAGGACCAGAATATCTGGCAGATTTTTTGATGAAGCAGGAACTTTGAAGGACTATCCTGTCCCTTAGCAAGTTCAGCAGTCACTTTTCTTTGTAACCTGCTTGTCTAGTTTGGACATCATGCTGTCAAGCAGTCTAGGTAAGAAAAGTTCCTTGTCCAAATGGCTCTTCTTATCATGTTGAAGGCAAACACTGTAATGTGTTTCTTCTGTTCCCATCTTCCTCTCTGACATAATTCATGTTTCCAGGAAAAGTTGTGTCTCCTTGTCAAGAAAAACCCTAATAAACCATTTTAAATGCCATATTCTGTAGATCTTTGAAAGGTTTTAAATAATATGTATCCATTTGAAATAGATCTCTGCATATCTAAAAATCATAACTAATATGTTTTGACTATTATAGGTGACTATCTATAATCTGTATATTTAATGATACATCTTTAAATGATCTGTATAAACACAATACCTAAACAAGAGTAGAAACATATATATATATATATATATATATATATATATATATATATATAACAAAATTGACCTTAAATTTGCATCAATAAACCAAAATCCATACCAGTGCAAAGTATTCATTTCTGTATCATATCCCCTTTTTGTTTAGAAATTGACTGTTATAGTGAACCATTTACAACCAACCCCATTTAAATGATTCCTGCTTCCTGGTGTTTGGGGGGCATTGTCAATCCCAAGGGGATCCTGAGAAAACTCAGAACCCTGGCTAAAACCTGGCTGTAATGGTCTCAGCTGTTTTGAATGTTGGACCCCCTAAGCCATTCCTTCAGGAGGTCTTTTTTGATCAAACCAAGTTAGTCTGGAAGGAATTGACAGCTTTTCAGCTTCGGTGGGAACAAAAGCAGAACTTCTTTTCCAAGGTAATGTCCTTAGACCTCAATTTTGAAGTCAAGGCATTTTCAAAGTATATAGGTTAGATTAATCCAGCAGCATTTCTTAATCTCAGGTTCATGGATTTGAGCCCCATGTTGGGTGCCAAATGTAAATGGAGTTCTTAATTGCTCTAATTAATAAAAACCTAGTCAGATACAGAAGAAAATGCCAAGAGATCAGAGAGAAGAAGGAGAAAGTCACAGCCACACCTTACCTCCTTAGTGTCACAGCAGAAAGAGAGTGAATTCCTGTTTCTCCATGCTTAGATCCTCTTTCCACCAAGTTTTCTCACTTCCTGTCTGTCTGTACAACTAGTGGAAAACTGCATTCTCTGTCCTTCACACAGGTTTGATTTGTACAAGCACAATAGCACCACAGTATTCAATTGAAATATCAGCAAACTACTATTTCCCAGAGTTTGGATTTGAATTTAAAAATGTGCATCTCCAACTCCCTTGTCTCTAAGAATAGTGTGTGCCTCTTTCCCTCCAAATTTATACAAAATTAAACCCATGCTTATAAGGGAACTCGGAGAAATACCTTCAAGGTCATTCAATGAAGGTCCTGAAGAGTGGGAGGGTATTTTGATTTCTTTAGCTTTCTCACTTTGACTAAATATTTTTTTTACCAGAATCCTCCTGTAAAAGTTCATTAAATCAAAGTATCCAAATATGTTTCTGAACCACTTTATACTATGCAAGGCCATTTACCTTTATGGGCCTGAAGTCTACTGAAATAGCCTTTCAAAGTAAGTCACAGTAGTTTTGTCTGGCTATTTATATAACATTATGCCCTTAAAATCAATTATATTTCATGTTAGTCCTTAGAATAACAATATTGTGCCACTGTGTTATATAGCTTTTCCTGTAGATTGGATGTTTTGAGTTAGAGTAGCTATGAACAGTACTAGAGTCCTTCAGTTGACTAGACCCACTAACATTCCCCTTTGGAGTAAGATGGATGGTCCTGAAGAAGCTCATGAGCCCTCAAGAGATTCTCTAATACCATGTTCCCTTCCCAGGTTATATATAGGAAGTAAATAATCAACTTGGGTGTTACTATCCAGTGGTTTATTTATAAAATACTTAGGGGACCTTTTAGTGATGTAGCTGCCTTTGAGGCATTCATGTTTTTCTAAATAACCTCAATAAACACATTCATTCACCAAATAGCAGGTAAATGGAATACTTTCTTTAGTCAGTAGGTACCCTTCCTAACTCAGGTAAATAGATGTTTAAGCCCCCACCCCCAGAAAAAAATTGATGAAACAAGTTGAAATCCAATTTTAATGAGAATCCTGAAGCATGATTTCTTTTGCCAAGTTCACCTAGAATTCTGAATCATTTAAGTACAAATAAATTTCAGATAATAAAAGCAGGTTGTCTTGATTATGTGACCTGTATCTATGATAATTTATCCTCACAAAAGAAGCCTGACAACAAGTGGATATCTGGATTTATAGTTCAAAGTTACAGTCTGTTATGGCCAGGAAGGCACAGCAGCATGAAGGTGAAGGAGCTGGTCATCATGTTGTATCCATAACCAAGAAGAAAAAAAAAAGAATGCACATTTATTCCCAGTTCACTTTCTATGTACAGTCCAAGACCCTAGTCCAGGAAATGGTGAAACACTCAGTAGGAGGACTGCCCCACTTCAATTAACCTAAAGGACATAATCCCATCCAGGCGTGCCCAAGAGCCTCATTTCCTATAACTCTAGATAGTATCAAATAGACAAGGGAGATTGACCATCATACAGTTTATGTAAATATGTTGAACAGCATATCACTTTTTATAATGCTTTGATAGTTATAGTACTTTTCTATAGTGACCACTTCATCTTTACCCTCTACGTGTGTGTGTGTGTGTGTGTGTGTGTGTGTGTGTGTGTGTGTGTGTGTGTGTCAGAGAGAGAGACAGACAGACAGACAGGAAGAGAAAGATTAAGATGAGACAGAGACACAAAGAGACATACAGAGAGACAGAGAAATAGAGTAGTTAATATTTAAGAAATTTCCAAGAATCTAGTTAGTGTATTGAAAATCCATAATTCTCAAATCAGTACCGCATTAGTCAATGAAGATATAAAATGCAAATTCAGTAATGAATTCAAGGACACAGTCAATCACAAATAAGGAGAAGGTCAAGGGATATCAAAGCATTCAGTTCCTCAGACCATTTCATTCAGTATTGGATGTATGACATAGTCTCTGGCATAGGAAAATGACATAATTCTCCTACTGAAGGTTGTGAGGTTTTCCTTTAATGGTGTTGAACTTAATTTATAAACAACATTATATATATATATATATATATATATCATATATATATCATATATCATAAGAGGAAATTTTAGGGGAGAATGGATTGTGTGTTTTCTATACACATTTAGCCTTGGGCAACCTGCTATGGACATACTGCACATAAGATCTTTGTTTTTGAGCAAAAACTCTTAGTTCATTTATGCAGGGCACAGTTTGAAGATTAGACCTACTTACTATCTTCCTCCTGCCAATATTTATTAGAAAAAAGAATGAATACATAGCCCATCAACTGCTTCAATACCCACCTTCTTCCTACAATGTACTTAACAAGGTGAGATTCTAATTTTAATGTTCTTGATTTGCTTTCTGTCTTTCTCCTTTTCCTTCTTGTAGATAGTCCTGTTAAAAAGTTCCCAGGCAGATTTATGCCAAGCAGTTCTACTTACAAGTCACTTGGGAGGAGATTTTTTCTCTTTTTGTATAAATTAATACAAATATCAAATGATCTTCCTATGAAAGTACATTGATGCTAAATATCCATTGAGTTAACAGACTTGAAAAATAAACCATATTTTATTCCTTTTTCATGATTCCAGGGAAAATTAATGAGTTTGTACTTTTTGTATATTGGCATTGTGCATACAGAAGTTTCTGTCCCTCCCAGTCCCACATCTATGCAGTCCCAAATAAACACACAGCAGCTTATATTAATTATAAACTGTTTGGCCAATGGCTCAGGCTTTTTATTGGCTAGGTCTTTCATAATTATTAGCCCATTTGTATCAATCTGTATATTTCTGTGTAGTCTCGGCTTACCGGAGAATGCCTAGTTCTCCTACCTTCCCAGTAGCTACATGGTGTCTCCCTGACTCTGCCTACTACCTTTCTCTATCCCTGTTTGGATTTCTTGCCTGAAAAAATCCTAACTGTCTATTGGTTGAAACAGCTATATTCATCAACCAATAAGAGATACATGTATTCACAGAAGGACATTCCCCATCATGGTGTGATGCGGTCTTTTATTTTATGGTAAGAATAATTTGAAAGTGTAGCTGGTATCTCCAGAAAGGTATTCACTTAGTGCCATGGACAACCCCAGCTGGGTATGGGAGTCCCTGGGATGAGGGTCCTCGAAGAAAAGGTAGGTGGGTAAGGATTTGGGAGTGACAAACAGAAACAAACACAGAGGCAGTTTGAATCTGAGTGTATTTTGTAGTTCTCAAGCAAGATTTTTTATAGAGATATTTTCTCAGGTGATGTTTTTGTTAATCAAATCCAAACATATGGCATTATTATTACTTGGCACAGTGACATAGAAATCCAAAATATAGAGTCATCCAGGGCTAATCAAAACACAAAATTGCCCTTGATTAATCAAAGCATAGGACCATCCTTGATTAACATAGGATCATCCAAGGCTAACCACATATTTCTTAAATCAAATTAATATATTTTTATGGTTAGTCATTGTGTAACATCTATTACCTAGTTCTTGTGAGTTTTTGAAATATTGAGCTATTTTAACTCTTTCTTATTAAAAGTTTTCTTTATCAGACACTTAAGCCCACTCTTGATGACACATGTACAGCCACATGAAATTTTATTGTTGGGAAAGTTTTTATTATTTGTACTTATGTGAATGACATGAATGATTTGGAAAGCACTGGTTTTTCCTGAGATGGAGTCATGGGTAGTGACCTCATCTCGGGGGATGGTTTCTTACCTATTTCTTTTGTTTAAAATGTCAGCATAGGCTTTCAGGAACATTTTGTTAATGTGAAAACAATGGAATAGAAGAACAAACAGAAATTGCCACAAAAATCACAGCCCAATATTTTTCTCCAGCTGAGAGTTCCACAACTGTTTCCAGGAGACCTCCTTCTTTTGAACTTATTGCCTCAGTCTGTGGAACTTGTCACACAGAATCTACTGGATTTGGTGTGGCAACTGAGTATCAGGGTGACATACTATTCTGATGTGGTATGTAGCAGAAGACCTTTCTTCTCATCCAAGAGCTCTGGCATCAGAGAGTCATTGTCTTCATGAAACTATATAAAAAGTTGTGTCTATGGATCCCACCTTAACAGAGGTGAGAGAAGGATCTAACCACACACACACACACACACACACACACACACACACACACACACACACACACACTGTTCTTTCTCCTCTCTAGTTGGGAGATGGAAATATTATTTGTTTTTCCTCAAAATACTCAAACTGTACTTATGTGAAGTTTCTGGCAACAGCTGGTAGCTTCATAATTCCTCTGCAAGAAACAAAGGTAAAAGATTGCCCCTTTGCATGTGACAGCAGAGGGAACTTGACTTTGAGGCTGTAGAAGACCAGCAGTGGTGGTGGAGAGGACCACAGCTGTCACAGTGGCAATGGAGAAGTTATGGCTACTGATGTTCTAAACTGTAGGTGCCAGAGTGTAACTGGCTCCCAGACTGGAGTATCTGGATCACCAAGACTTCAAAATATGTATTTTAATATGATAATATTTTAACAATTAGCCAATTTACTCTTAGGATGGAAAAAAAACAGAAACAGGAAAGAGCAGAGGACATGTTGTCAGGTGTTACAGGTTAAGGAACATGGTAAGGGAAAACCTTTAGAATCCTGAGACTTTTCTGAACTTGAACATCTGCATGGTCATCATGTGTGCATGTGCAGGTTTTACTAATATGAATTTTGCTCACTGTGTGCCCATTATTAGACTAAGCCTTACATTCAAAGCTGGGGACAGAGAAGCAAAGCACACAGATAGGGTTGAGTATATTTAGATACAGCCCAATGTACTATCTGAGTACTTGATTCTCTGGTATAGTATAAATTACTATGTAGAGAAGGATCGCTAACTTTGAGCAGTCAGCTTGTAACAATGAAAGGGAGATACTTAATGAGTCCTAGGACATAACTGCATTGTGATGCTATCCTGAAGTAATACCCCTACCTACTCAGCTTCTGTGCCTGCTTTGTGTTAGGAACTGACCAGCCTGGACAGTATGGTCTCTGTGGATATACTATTGTTTAGAGACAAATTTACATTCTATGTGATTGGATAAGCTACTGACTCTTTTGTGTGTATGTTGAAATACTCTTAGGAGCTCATGCTATCCTACTAACAATCAGGACATTGACAAAAGGAAAGCCTGCTGATTCTGGCATACTTGCTATAGTGCCATTGCAGCCTGTGATTATGAATTGCATGTAGACCGGACAAATGAGCATGCAACTTCCACATTATGAGCATTTACTGTCTCTTCATATCTTTCTTTTGTCCTTCTTTCTCCTGTAAAGCTATTCATCAATATTCCCACTATTAATAAATATAAATCAATAAAATTAATATTAAAATAGAAAGTGGTAAGATATGTAGACATGTAGAAGCATCTTAAAATCTCTATTTTCTCTAATGAAACAACTACCTTAAAGCTAAAACACTGAAATTCCTGACCTTCTGTCTGTAGGCTTTATTTTGCTAGCCTTAGTTAACTTTAAATAGTTAGGTAATTGTGAGTAAAACAAATCTTATCAGTGACAAATATTCTTAGATCAGTCCTTTGAGTTGTGAAAATCATATGAATCAAGACATTAAAATGACAAATTCTAGCTTGGTTTTCTCAAATCTAAGTGAACTGGCTAATGGCTAGTATTGCTTATAATAAATGCCAGGAGGATTCCAGAACAGGCCATCAAAAGCTTCCAATTCCTGTTCTCTGCATTTGTTTCTGATGGTGTTTTAAACTAGAATCTTAAAAATCTCTAAATGTAAAACACCAAGAAATGTTTGGTGAAATATAACAAATACTCTTCCAAATGAATAACTGGTCTGGCTGGAAAGTGAGGCTAGTCTCCAGAGGCAGGATTCAAAGACTGACAGGAATTAGAATGGCAGGCTGATGCTAACACTTGATGTACCCTGGGGGAGCTTGTCAATCTCAGTACCAAAGAAGTGTAGGATTTAATGGCTGTGCCAGAGAAGAAGAAATGACCTTGAGCCTAAACCAGATGATGCATAAGAACAGTGCCTGCTTCAAAAGGGCAGTAACTTAGAAGTGCAGTGCCCCTGTTGAAAGGAAAACTAGAAAACATCCAACAAAAGAAAGAGTAGTAGAAAGGAAGCTAATTTATCATAGCCTATCATAGTATGTCTCTAAGAAAAATAAAAGCATCCCAAGAACTCAGCAGTAGAGGTCTTTCTTGCTGTGCATTTGGCAAATAAAAACTAACACTGGATAGCTCATCCTAGTTTCAGATTTTGCTGAGTTCCCATAGATAAATGCTTAGTGAGGATAAATAAGCTCATGATATTCCAAGAATAGCCTCTTATAGAGTACCAAGCAACCTCACATAAGATCAGCAGAATGGTCAAGAGTCTAATTAGATCTTGTAGAAATACAGTTGTATAATCTTGTGGAATCACCAGATATAACACATACGTTTGAAATGTTTAGGCAAGTATCAAAACTTGAATGAATAAAATATTAAAAATGCCAAGCAGAACAATGTGTAAAAAATAAAAGGAAGTGATGGGCATAAAATATACTAAATGTGATTGAAAATATGAAAATTTCAGAAGTACAATATACAGAATTAAACACGTATAGATGGGACTACAAGATAAGTCAGAAGAAATCTATTATCTATCCATCTCAGAGAGACGACCCTTGACTCTGAAAGCCTAAAGTTAGGGGAAGAATTTGAGTTAAAGAACAAAAAGCCAAGGATACATTAGAGAACAGCTAAAAACTTTTTTGTAATTTTTGAAACAGTTGAATGTTCAGAAGAGGGCACAAGAACTCATTACAGATGGCTATTTGCCATCATGTGGGTGCTGGGAATTGAACTCAGAACCACTGGAAGAGCAAAAAGTGCTGTTAACCTCTGAGCCATCTCTCCAGCCTTATTCTTTTTGTCTGGTTTTTTTTTTTTTTTCTGTGTAACTGCATTGGTTGTCCTGGAACCCACTTTGTAGACCAGGCTGGCCTCGAACTCACAGACATCCTCCTGCCTCTGCCTCCCGAGTACTGGGATTAAAGGTGTGTGCCACCACTGCCAGATAATGTCAGTTTGGAGGTCTAGTTAATCTATGGGTCCTCTGGTAGTGAACCAGTATTTATCCCTAATACACGAATGGACCTTGGGAACCCACCTCACATAGAGGGATATTCTCTCAGCTAAACACACAGGGTAGGGTCTAGGCCCTACTCCAAATGACATGACAGACATTGAAGATACACTATGGAAGCCCTCACCCTCCCTGGGGAGCAGAAAGGGCATGGACAGGGGTTTGGTGAGGGGTACAGGAAGGGGGACAGAAAGGGAACTGTTATTGGCATGTAAAACATCCTTGTTTCTAATTTAAATTTAAAGAAAGAAAAAAAAACATAAATGTTCAGTCTCAGAGAGACATGAAAACATATTTTGTCAAACTTGTAATGTACCAAAAAAACAGAGATTCCAATAGCCATTGAGGAGTATAGAGAGATAATCTGCAAAACAATGCTAAGAATATGTGGACAGCACAAATCAAATGTGGTGGGTTATATTTTTAAAAAAGAAGGGAGGATATGAAGTTTGGAGAGGGTGAGGCGTCCATTTGGGAGGAGTCAGGGAAAGATTTAATTATTTCTCAGAGAATTAGTTATAATACTACAGATATAGATTTAAGGAGAATAATAAAGAAGCCACAATACAAAGTGGGTGTGGGTAGATTTTTTATTAATGTTTGAGTTTCAGGATAATTTGTGAGATACCTAGAAAGCAAAGATCTGTTGAGAGCTCTAAGGATAGATTGCCTTAATATTCTATGGTTTTGAGACAAAGCTAGCGATACAAAAGAAAATAATCACAGAATTCCAATCTTTGGCTACCCTATGGCTAGCACAGATTGTCACCTGTGCCTTCAGACTCACAAACACTTCTGGAATGCTATGTCAGTAAGTTCATATCAATGGTACCTTCCCAGTGTACCACACCACCTCATTATCCTCTGAGACTTAGTGAAGTTATATACCCAACAGAGCTGCTGGTGGAAAGAATCAAATATAATTGTCCTTGGAGTGATCATACATATGTATTAACTAGTACTTTTAAAAGGGCTTTGATAATGGCAAACTACCAGGTTGAATTGGATATGAATCCACATGTAGAAAGAATTCAGTCTTTTTATCATCACTCACAAGGCACAATTAAAACTGAAGCAAAGGGCAGCCATTTTTGCAGTTAATTACTTGTTATTCATTTAAATGTAATATTTCTTTCATTTGGAACACATTTTTATTTAATGAATATCAGTCTTTAATGGCAGGCATATACAAAGTAGTATATGTTGCAAACTATAACAACAGTGAGTAGTTAATAAGTCTGACTATTATAAAACAGTATAAATGCATCTGTGTAAAGCCTGGCATCTGAATTGAAAAGAAAGAATGAAAACAACCTGACTTTGCAGAGAATACAATGAGAATCATGACTCTGAACTTCTTGAGGGAATTGTTTCTCTCAGATGTTTTTAATTCTGCAAAGCATGGGGTATTTCTTTCATCAGCTATTGATCTTACTGTTACACTAGCATTGTTATGCTGTGTATGAATAAAAAATTAAATGTACACTAATCACTTTTCTTATAGAATGAAATTTGAATCCCATGCTCTATGGTCATGAAACTATAGGCTCTTAGAGAAATTCCTTGACTTTTAAGTAAGAATTCATTTCCTTTCCAGAGAGATGGGTATGACTGTTCATTGCATCATATTGTTTATAGTATTAAATTAAATCACATAACTATAGTGTCTGGTTAGCAATAACTGCTCAACAAATATATTTTATAGTTTCATAAAAACTCTAGATAGTTAGTTAATTACATTTCTAATGGGCCTTCCATTTCTGACCTTTTGTCCAATGGTGCTTCATTTCATTCCTGTAACAAAACACCTGAGAATGAACAACTTAGGGAAAGATGGGAGTAACTACCAAAAATTTGATAGGATACTGTCCATCAGGATTGCAAACCATGATGTCAGAAGAATGAAAAGCTAGTCACATCACTTCTGCAACCAGGAATACTCAGAGAGGAGCACTAATGTTCAGCAGGCTTCCTCCTCTTTCCCTTTTCAGGTTCATCCAGCCCAAGACTGTGTTGCCCAGGTTTAGGGCAAGTCTTTCATCTTTATTTAAACCTCCCTGGAAGCTCCAAAACAGATAAATCCAGAGGTGCATCTCCTAAGTGACTGTAAGTTCAGACGTGAAGATTAATCATAACAGGCCCTAAAGAAGGGGAAAATAGCTAGTTGCTAAATTTTCCATAATACTCTGCAATTTCCAATGATCAAATAACACAAGATATTGTAATTGCAATTTTGGTGCTTTGTTACAAAGATCTTTGTGTTTAATGCAGGGAAATTAATCTGTTTCAATGTCAAATTGGCTCAAAATGTCAAATATCACATTGAGTAATTGT